>NW_020710956.1:0-5109 GCF_002925995.2 Terrapene triunguis | reverse complement strand
GTTTACACTACGAAGCCCTTTCTGTCGACTTAAAGGGCCCTTTAAACCGGTTTCCTAACACCACCTCGACAAGGGGATTAGCGATAAAATCGACCTTAGGGGGTCGGAATTGGGCTAGTGTGGACGGAATTCGACATTACTGGCCTCCGGGAGCTATCCCACAGTGCTTCATTGTGACCGCTCTGGACAGCACTCTCATCTCAGATGCACTGGCCAGGTAGACAGGAAAAGCCCCGCGAACGTTTGAATTTCATTTCCTGTTTGCTCAGCGTGGAGAGCACAGGTGACCATGCAGAGCCCATCAGCACAGGTAACCGTGATGGAGTCCCAGTCCCAGTCCCAGGATCGCAGAAGAGCTCCAGCCTGGACCGAACGGGAGGTACAGGATCTGATCGCCATCTGGGGAGATGAAGCAGTGCTCGCCGAACTCCGAAACAGTAAAAGAAACGGCAAAACATTAGAAAAGATCTCCAAGGCCATGAAGGACAGAGGCCATAACAGGGACGCGCGGCAGTGCCGCGTGAAAATTAAGGAGCTAAGGCAAGCCTACCACAAAGTCAGAGACGCAAACGGAAGGTCCGGGGCAGAGCCGCAAACATGCCGCTACTACGCGGAGCTGCATGCCATTCTAGGGCGTGCAGCCACCACTAGCCCAAGCGTGTTCTATGAGTCCCTCTCTGCAAACGGGGAAGCGGGTTCGGCGGACGAGGAAGATGAGGATGGAGAGAACATAGATAGCTCACAGCAGCAAGGAAGCGGAGAAACCAGTTACCCCAACAGCCAGGATATGTTTGTCACCCTGGACCTGGAAACAGTAACCCCCGAACTGACCCAAGACCCTGAGGGCACACAGGGGACCTCTGGTGAGTGTACCTTTGCAAAAATTACACATGGTTTAAAAACAAGTGTGTTTAATGATTAATGATTAATTTGCCCTGGCAATCGCGGCCAGTACAGCTACTGGAAAAGTCTGTTAACGTGTATGGGGATGGAGCGGAAATCCTCCAGGGACATCTCCAGAAAGCTCTCCTTCATGTACTCCCAAAGCCTTTGCAAAAGGTTTCTGGGGAGGGCTGCCTTATCCCGTCCGCCATGGTAGGACACTTTACCACGCCAGGCCAGTAGCACGTAGTCTGGAATCATTGCATAACAAAGCATGGCAGCGTATGGTCCCGGTGTTTGCTGGCATGCAGACAACATCCATTCCTTATCGCTCTTTGTTATCCTCAGGAGAGTGATATCATTCACGGTCACCTGGTTAAAATGGGGCAATTTTATTAAGGGGACATTCAGAGGTGCCCCTTCCTGGTCTGCTGAACAGAAATATTCCCCGCTGTTAACCACGCGGTGGGGGGGAGGGTTGAAGTTACCATCCCAGAGAATTGGGTGTGAGGGGGAGGGGAGTTAGTTGGGTTTGTGCTGCATGTTAAACCTGAAATCGCAGCCCCTCCTTTTACATTGCAAACCCATTTTAAATGGCACGGGTGCTTGGTATGGGAAATGAGGGCAGAACTGTTTGAAACCATCCCCACATGTTAAGAAGGTTAAAAAAGCCCAAAGACTATATGTCTTACCATGGCTGCCTGCAAGCTGAAATCTGTGTCCTGGCACTGCGTGAGTGATCTCTCACACCAAACCAGGAGACTCTCAATATAAGAGGAAAAATGCGACCTTGTAACGAAAGCACATGTGCTGTGTGATGTTGTGAACAGCAAAATCTAACGTGAAAGAGTCTACCCATTGTTCTCTAAAATGTATCTTTTTTAACAACCTCTCCCTTCTCCACCAGCTGCAAATCTTACTCCTTCGCAGAGGCTAGTGAATATTCGAAGAAGGAAGCGAAGGACGCGTGACGAAATGTTTACTGAACTTCAGACCGCCTCCCACGCTGACAGAGCACAGCTGAATGCGTGGAGGCAGTCAATGACTGATTTTAAAAAAGCCCAATATGAGCGAGAGGAGAGGTGGCGTGCTGAAGAGGAGAAGTTGCGTGCTGAAACGCGGGCTGAAGAGGAGAGGTGGCGTCAACTTGTAATCAGAAAGCAAGAGTCGATGCTCCGGCTGCTGGAGCATCAAAGTGATATGCTCCTGCGTATGGTTGAGCTGCAGGAAAGGCAGCAGGAGCAGAGAACGCCGCTACAGCCCCTCTGTAACCAGCAGCCGTCCTCCCCAAGTCCCATTGCCTCCTCACCCAGACGCCCAAGAACACGGTGGGGGGGCCTTCGGCCACCCACTCACTCCACCCTAGATGATTTCCATAGCAATAAGTTTTAAAGTTTTAAATTGGAGTGTGTCCTTTTCCTTCCCTCCTCCCCCACCCATCCCGGGCTACCTTTCCAATTATCCCCCTAGTTGTGTGCTGAATTAATAAAGAATGCATGAATGTGAAGCAACAATGACTTTATTGCCTCTGCAAGTGGTGCTCGAAGGGGGGAGGGTAGTAGGGGAGGGTGGGGTGGTTGGTTTGCAGGGAAGTAGAGTTAACAGGGTGGTGGGGGAGGGGCAGAGGGTTCATCAAGGAGCAACAAACAGAAGTTTCACTCCGTAGCCTGGCCAGTCACAAAACTGGTTTTCAACGCTTCTCTGATGCGCACCGCGCCCTGCTGTGCTCCTCTAACCGCCCTGGTGTCTGGCTGCGCGTAATCAGCGGCCAGGCGATTTGCCTCAACCTCCCACCCCGCCATAAATGTCTCCCCCTTACTTTCACATATATTGTGGAGCGCACAGCAAGCAGCAATAACAATGGGGAGATTCTTTTCGCTAAGGTCTGAGCGAGTCAGTAAGCTGCGCCAGCGCGCTTTTAAACGGCCAAATGCACATTCCACCACCATTCGGCACTTGCTCAGCCTGTAGTTGAACAGGTCCTGACTACTGTCCAGGCTGCCTGTGTACGGCTTCATGAGCCATGGCATTAAGGGGTAGACTGGGTCCCCAAGGATCACGATAGGCATTTCAACATCCCCAATGGTTATTTTCTGGTCCGGGAAGAAAGTCCCTTCCTCCAGCTTTCGAAACAGAAGAGACTGCCTGAAGACGCGAGCATCATGTACCCTTCCCGGCCAGCCCACGTTGATGTCGGTGAAACGTCCCTTGTGATCCACCAGGGCTTGCAGCAGCATTGAAAAGTACCCCTTGCGGTTTATGTAGTCGGCGGCTTGGTGCGCCGGTGCCAAGATAGGGATATGGGTTCCGTCTATGGCCCCACCACAGTTTGGGAATCCCATTGCAGCAAAGCCATCCACTATGGTCTGCACGTTTCCCAGAGTCACTACCCTTGATATCACCAGGTCTCTCATTGCCCTGGCAACTTGGATCACAGCAGCCCCCACAGTAGATTTGCCCACTCCAAATTGATTCCCGACTGACCGGTAGCTGTCTGGCGTTGCAAGCTTCCACAGGGCTATCGCCACTCGCTTCTCCACTGTGAGGGCTGCTCTCATCCTGGTATTCTGGCGCTTCAGGGCAGGGGAAAGCAAGTCACAAAGTTCCATGAAAGTGCCCTTACGCATGCGAAAGTTTCGCAGCCACTGGGCATCGTCCCAGACCTGCAACACGATGCGGTCCCACCACTCTGTGCTTGTTTCCCGGGCCCAGAATCGGCGGTCCACGGCATGAACCTGCCCCAGTAACACCAGGATTTCCACATTGCTGGGGCCTGTGCCTTGTGAGAGGTCCATGTCAATTTCCTCATCACTATCGTCGCCGCGCTGCAATCGCCTCCTCCTCAGCTGGTCCTGGTTTGGCTTTGGCATGTCCAGGAGGCTCTGCATGTTTTCCAGGACAATGCGCGTGGTGTTCATAGTGCTCAGAATTGCCGCGGTGATCTGAGCGGGCTCCATGATCCCAGTGCTGGCTATGGCGTCTGGTCTGAAAAAAGGCGCGAAAGTAGTATCTGACGGACCAGGGGAAGAAGGGAGGGAGGGAGAGAGGGAGGGAGGGGCGAGTGACACCGCGTACAGGTACAGGGAATGAAAATCAAGAAAGGTGGCTTTGCATCAGGGAGAAACACAAACAACTGTCACACAGAATGCCCCCCCCCCCCCAAAGATTGAACTCAAAAGCCTGGGTTTAGCAGGAGGGAGGGGGGAAGCAAATGAATGGAGAATAAATCTATTTTTTACATCTTAAGACGACGGCGCAGCATGACTGATAGCCCTTGGCATTTTCTGGGTGCTTGGCAGCAAATACTGGGCGCTTGGCAGTAAGCCTTCAGGTCTATTGCACCATCTGATACCCACTGCAGTACGACAACGATGGATACCAATCGTAATATGCTATCTACTGCCCAAAAGGCAAGGGGTTGCTGCTGTGTAGCAATCTAGCCCCACGTCTGCCAGCCCCATGTCTGCCAGCACCCAGATCGCCATCAGCCTCTTCTGGGTGCTTAGCAGACAATACTGGGCACTTGGCAGAAAATAGCATACTACGACTGATAACCATCATTGTCTGCCCGGGTGCCCATGATTGACAGCCGCTGCAGTACGACGACGACGGATACCAGTCGTAATAAACCATCTTCTACCAAAAGGCAAGGGGCTGGTGCAATGCAGCACCACGGCTGCCAGCCCCACAGCTGCCTGCACCCAGATCGCCAATGAAGGCTACCAGTCATGCTGCACCGTCTACCGCCAAAAGGCAGTAAGCTGCTACTGCTGTTTAGCAATGCAGTCCCACGTTTGCCGGCACCCGGAAGAGATATGGTGACGGTAAGCTGAGCTGAGCGGGCTCAATGCTTGGCGTGGTATGTTGTCTGCACAGGTAACCCAGGTAAAAAGGCGCGAATCTATTGTCTGCCGTTGCTGTGACGGCGGGGGAGGGGCCTGACGCAATGTACCCAGAACCCCTCGCGGCACTGCTTTGCATCATCCGGGCATTGCGATCTCAACCCATAATTCCAATGGGCGCCGGAGGCTCCGGGAACTGTGGGATAGGTACCATAGTGCAATGCGCCGGAAGTCGACGCTAGCCTCGGTACTGTGGACGCGGTCCGCCGACTTCATGCACTTAGAGCATTTTAGGTGGGGACACACACAATCGGCTGCATACAACCGGTTTCTATAAAACCGGCTTCTATAAATCCGACCTAATTCTGTAGTGTAGACATAGCCT
>NW_020710955.1:3438-5642 GCF_002925995.2 Terrapene triunguis | reverse complement strand
TGTAATTAGGTAAGCTCCGGGGGGAAACGGGCCCTATTTGGCCAACAAACTGGCGACTCCGCCGGGACTTCTCTCCCTGTGGAGGACACTGACCGGCGACCGAAGGCGATTCCGAGGAGTGGCCACCTCGAGCTGTTGGTTTGCTCGGGCCTCGGGTCGTCACAATCGGTCGGGGCGGCTGTGTCCTCTCTAAAGAGAACTCCTAACGACACGGAGATAAGATGGTACCAGAAGAAGGGGAAGGTCCAACAGCCGGACGCGGCCACTCCGGGCGGTAAGTGCGTTTACCTCTTGGGTTTGAGGGATAACGCCCCCGCAGTGTAAATTGGGCCCTTTGGGTAATCCCTGTGTGGGAAGGTATTGTAGATGGACAAATGTTTTGTGGTTATGATAACAAAGCAGGCAACGTTTAATGAATAATTTCACTAACTTTCCTAGTCTGTGGGCCGCACTGGACAATTACTGGGACGTAGAAAAGCCCCAGGGCTTGCTTTTATTCTTGGCAGGGGTACTGTTCTTTTACATACTAATGATATTCTGGAAGCCAAAATTGTGATAACCAGGTCTAGGACTTAAACCGACTCTAGCCGCACCGAGACTCCTGCGAGGGGAAACCCCGTGACCAGGATATCTTGATCGCAAGGGGGGTCGGTCGAACCCGTGACCAGGTTTAATTAGACACGAGCATAATGGGGTCCGGACAAAGCACATATGCTGGGACACCCTTGGAATGTATGTTAACATATATGTTTATGGTGTTAAGAAATAGGACTGATATCTTGTTCAAGTGCCATTTGACTCCGACAGGCTCGGTAGTAACGGCTGCTAAACCCCAGAACCCTCCCACTGTTGTAATGCCAGAATTGGTGTCCCCTTCGGCTCCTTCACCCCCACAGGCTTTAGAGAGTACCCCCCCCTTGGTGGGATTGTATCCATTGATTACGGAGAGTGTGTTAGCCCGTCCAGGAACACAGGATCTTGTGTCATGTTGCTTTTAACATCTGGCTGCTTTTAAGGCAGAGGCAGGAGAATTCTCAACGAATCCAAGCAAGTTCATTTCTATCTTTGAAGGTTGTCTAGCTAGCCATAAGCCTCACGAGGGAGGACTCGGGTAGCTTTATGAGTAAGAATGTTTAAGGGAAGAGACCAGGAAGGGTGGGGGCTAGTTGAGAAACCCACCCTCCTAGCTAAATTGGTAGTGAAAAAAGCCGGTGCCCATGGAAGGGACGGTTCAGCAAGAAAAGCAGGATCGGGTCCAAGCGGGCAGGCAACAGACAGAGAGATTGGAAAACAGGTTGGAAACTTTGAGGGCATAGTGGAAGGAAAAGAGTAAGTAATTATAAGCATGGGGATTTCAAATCCCCAGGACAATAATTGGAATGGTAAAATCTGAGTTGATTGGGTGTCGTTTTGGGAGACAAGCAAGTGATTTAAGAAAAAAGAGTGAGAAGTTAACTCTGTAGTTGCTAGAGGGAATCAAGCAGTGAAACTTGGTAGGAATGTCTGTAAGTAATTCAGGCAAGAGGTTATTTAAGTGGAATTATTCGACTATGAATACGTTAGTCTAATTTGCTGAAGAACACTCTTGCTGTATACAATCTGTGTTTTATAAGTTTGAGATGAATTGGTATTGTTTTAAAGTTGCAAAACTGAGAATACTTTTGCCAGACACAGGAAACTAGTGTTGTTTAAGGTATTTAGCATTTAATCCTTAAGGTGACTTAACGCTTTACAAGATTTAAAATGTTTTAACTAAAGACCAAAGGTTGTGGCTGCAGCAGGGTAGTCAAAGCCAGGAAAATAAAAGATTTAAATTTGTTTTTGGGTAACAAAATAGCAGATAAAAGATCTGGTAAAGAGAGAGAAGGCATTTAAGGTTTAAAAAGGGAAAGCTATTAGACACCAGAGGTTGTACAGAGTGAAATCCTGAGAAGTGAGTGTGCTTGTCCTGGTTTGTTGCTTCAAAGCTTTGCACAGAAATTATGTTACTGGAAAGGGATGGCAATGAGTATGTGTTAATGGTTAGAGAAAAGGTGTATAAGTGAAGAGTAGAAGGTTCCTTTGGAAGTTAGAAGAAGCCGAGAAAGGGAGAAGAGAAAAAAAAAAGCACAGAATGAGTTAACTGAGAGGAAAATACAGCTGGCCTCAGTCCAAGGACATTGTTCATAGCCAAGACTTTGCTGACAACCAAGAAAAAGGGGGGG
>NW_020710955.1:0-3338 GCF_002925995.2 Terrapene triunguis | reverse complement strand
CCCACTCTGTTCAGACAGGCTTTGGCCAGAGACTTGGAGGAGTGGGATAATTCAGACAAAGGCCTCTTGCTGTAATATGTAGATGACTTGCTAATTGCTGCTGTGGATCTAATCCCTTGTCTCAGAGCTACTGTGAGTCTCTTAAACTTTATTGGACTGCGAGGATACAGGGTATCTCAAAGCAAAGCCCAAATTGCTCTTTCAGAGGTTCAATATTTGGGATTTCACATCAGGCAGAGAGAGAGACAGCTCTCAAACGAAAGGAAGGAGGCTATCTGCCAAGTTCCCATCCCCAGCAAACGGCTTAGGGCATTCCTGGGCATGGCAGGTTTTTGCAGAATATGGATTCCAGAGTTTGGACTGTGGGCTAAACCTCTGTATAAATGTGTTAAGGGAGCGGAACATGACCCCTTTCACCGGTCCCCAGAAGTGGACAGGGCATTTCAGTTACTAGGTGCCTGGAAGCGTCCTGTGGCATACTTTTCTAAGCAACTGGATCAAGTTTCAAGGGGATGGCCAGCCTGTTTGAGGGTGGTCGCAGCTACTGCTCTAGTGCTTGGGGAAGCGAAGAAACTGACACTGGGAGGAACTGTGCAAGTGTATATGTTCCCCATATGGTCCGAGCCTTGCTGGACACTAAGGGTGGTCTTTGGCTCACACAGGCTCGGGTTGCTCGATACCAGGCGAAGCTGTTAGAGAATCCTGAAGTCACCCTACAGATCTGTCCCTCCCTTAATCCAGCTACACTGCTACCAGAGACAGAAAAACAGGAACATGACTGTTTAGAAATCATAGATGTTCAGTATTCTAGCCGCCCAGATCAAAAAAAAAATCAGCCACTCCCAAATGCTGACTTGGAATGACAGATGGAAGTAGTACTGTTGTGGATGGGCAAAGGGGGGCTAGTTATGCTATTGTGTCTCTTCATGATACCGTGAAAGCTAAAAGTTTACCAGCAGGAACGTCGGCCCAGCTTGCTAAACTAGTGGCCCTGACTCGGGCACTCGAGCTGGCAAAAGACAAACGGGTTAATATCTTTACTGACTCAAAGTATGCTTTTGGGGTATTGCATGCTTACGCTGGTTTGTGAAAGCAAAGGGAAATGCTAACAGCCCAAGGCTCTCAGGTCAAGCATAAGTCTCAAATTCTCCGGCTTTTAGAAGCAGTACAACTCCCCTCAGAAGTAGCAGTGGTACATTGCAAAGCCCATCAGAGGGAAGATCAAGATGTAATCAAGGGCAATGCCAGAGCAGACAAGAAAACTAAGCGAGCTGCTATCCTAAAATCACCAACAGAGGAGAATGCCCAAATGCATGCCCTCATCCCATCAGTGGGTGAGCTTGCAGCCCCTCAGTATTCCCAAGAGGACAGAAACCTGGCTGACAGTCTCGGTCTCCAGGAAAAGGAGGGATGGCTTTATTCCACAGAGGGAAAAATCCTCCTGCCCAAGGGCCTGATTCAACCAGTGTTGCAGAAACTGCATCAAACCACACACGCAGGCAGAGAGGCTCTTATCCAGCTCATGAATAAATATTTTCTAACCTCTGGACTTAAACCACTAACATCACAGGTACAAGCTGAAGGTTTAATCTGCCAAAAGAATAACCCTCGACCAGGAGTAGCAGTGCCACCAGCCACCCTGGAACCTACCCCAGGCCCAGGATTAGTGTGGCAAATAGACTTTACTGAGTTTCCCAGGACTCAAGGGTACAGGTACCTTCTCGTCTTAGTGGATCAATTCAGCGGACGGCCTGAAGCCTTCCCATGTCGCAACAACACTGCCAAGACAGTGGCTCTTAAGTTTGTTAAGGAGATCATTCCTCGCTTCAGCCTTCCTCAGTGGATGGAATCTGATAATGGAACACACTTCACATCTCAAGTGGTTCAAAAGATATCAAGTGCTCTGCAGATCCCCTGGAAACTCCACACACCCTGGTGACCACAAGCCAGTGGAGTAGTGGAACGCACAAATCAGACACTCAAGCGACACCTCTCAAAAGTCTGTCAGGAGGCCTCTCTTAAGTGGCCTGATGCTTTGCCCCTTGTGTTACTTCGCATTCGTGCTCTCCCTAAGGGCAGGATAGGGCTTAGTCCCTTCGAGATTATGTTTGGAAGAGCATGGCCTATGAATGGTACCCCAGTTCTGGCAGGGGAATGGGAGATGGGGTGTGGTTTCTTGTCTCAGTACATGTGCTCTCTGTCTGCTGTTCTTTCTTTTCTTCACAGGCACACCAAAGATTCACAGCCTCTTTTGCTGGATACTCCGGTCCACTCCCTGCAGCCTGGTGACTCCATTCTCGTGCGGACCTGGAAGGACGAGCCTCTCCAAGAGAAGTGGAAGGGACCCCACACCATCCTGCTTGTCACCCATACAGTGGCAAAGGTCGAAGGACACAAGAACTGGATTTATTACTCTCGACTGAAAGCAGTGCCCATTCCTAAACAGTGGACTGTCCAGCCTGCTAAAAAGACTGCTGACGACAATTTGGAACTTAAGCTGTTATTCAAAAAACAGTAACAATCACTGGGAATGCGTTGTGATCTCTCTGAACAGTCACAGCATACTCCCCGCGAGAACCCTGAGCATTGGTTTTTATTTTCTCACAGAAGCCGACCTGGTCTATGTATTTGGTCTTGTTATTTTTTTGACTTGTTTAGTGTCAATAATTCTTGTTATCCTCTGGGTATTTGAGTTGTGGTAATCACAATATGGGTTTAGGTTTAGGGTCTCTCACAGCCTCTCTTTTTCTCACAGAGGCAATTTTTCTGTTACCTACTGTTTCACCCACATCGCATGCAGGATGGGGAGCCATCCCTGCAAATATGGCTACCAATATCTATGAGGCCCTAAAAATTGCCTTTGCCCATGAGTTCTCTCTCTCCAACTGTTGAATATGTGCCCAGACTCCCCATCATTCAGCGGGATTGCCCTGGAAAGTAGTACCCCAAAATTGGTCAGACTATTGTCAAAGGTGGATGGTTACTAGCAGTAGCACCTCTGACAATTTAAGTTTGCCAATGATACCCTGGCCATAGAGAAAAGCATAAGTTCTGAGCTGTACCAGCTTTGACTGCTGGCTTTGCAAAACCGTCAGGCCCTAGATTATGTGTTAGCCTCACGAGGCGGGGTCTGTGCCCTTATTGGAGAAGAGTGTTGTACCTCCCATACCCCAGAAGTTCTCTTATACCCTCTTATTGATAATCCTGATTGCATGGAGCTTAATCACATTTTGTCTTTAGAGTATGCGAAAACTCTGACAAAGGTTTGTTGAGTGTTCTCAAAGGGGGGATTGTTGGGATCCACTAGGCATAGCTACCAGGTAACTCGGGAGAGCGGA
>NW_020710954.1:0-1625 GCF_002925995.2 Terrapene triunguis | reverse complement strand
GGGGACGGGAGAGGGGCTGGGGCAGGAGTCGGGGTGCGCTCCCCCCCGAGGCCCTGCAGCAGCACGGAGCGCAGGGCCCGGAGGGAGGAGACTCCGGCCTCTCTCTGGCCTGCTACCGTCCCCAGCCAGGAGCAGTCTGAGCTGTGCCGCGCCCGTGGGGGAGCAGCGCCCAGCACGGGGGGTGGGAAAGGACCTCTGAGACCTCCCCCCACACACAGCCCCTGCCCTGCTCTCCAGCCCGCTGCGCCTGGGCCCAGACCCACAGGCCTGACTGCTCAGAGCCCGACGGCTGCTGTGCTGCCTGGGGGGGTCGCAGGACGGACAGACAGACGGGTCCCGTAGCATTGCTGCCCCAGCAGCACAAGGCAGCAAACTGCAGCCCCGCCGGCGCCAAGGGCATGCGGCCAGCGGTCACCCTAGCACTGCCTGCCACCTCCGGCCACTCCATGCCCCCAGGGCGGCTAGCTCCCCCAGGCACCCCTGCAGCCCGGCTCTCCGGCAGCCGCAGCCAACATTCAGAGGAGGCTGGGCTGTGTCTCCTGGTAAGGCTCCCGCACAGAGAGCTGGCGCGAGGACTCGTGTCCCACATCAGCCCATACGGTGTGTGGGGCAGGCAGCCCTCTGCCCAGGATGAATGCCAGCCCCTCCACACCCAGGGGGCCTATCACCCTGTGTCATCAGCCAGGACATTCACAGCCTGCCTGGCAGCCCCCCGACACTGCCCTGACCACACACCCGCCCAGCCGCAAAACCCATGGGAACCCGCAGAGTGGGGTGTCTCCAGAACACTCTGCTCCCAGTCCCAGCCCTCCCAGGAAACCCTACAATAACAAACCATGCACAGCCCCACTCCTCCTAGGGGACTGTCGGACAACAAACCAGCCTACACTGCAGGACTTGGAGTAGACCCTACAACAACAAGAACTACAGAGTGCAGTACAGCCTTGGTGAGCAGCCCCTGTCATGTTATTGACTTAAACTAGGACCATATAGATCCTTGTTGCAACCAAGGTCCTGTAGTGGCACCCAAATCTTGTACAAAGGGGGTCAAATGGGGTGTCTTAGACAAGGTGATGGTTTACTGGTTATGATTATGCTGTCTATATGTGTGTATCAATTTTGTAGTTGAAGTTATGAATATTGGCTCTATACTGTCTGAATTTCAAACTTATGCTATGCTTCTAGGAAACATCCCAGACAAGTTGATGTTAACTCTGCCTAGCCTGCTTGATGGCCCATTAAGGACCATCAGCTACACAATGGACCCATTGAAAGAAGGCAGATATGCCTTGCAACTCAGCAAAGTATGCAGGGACTGGCGCATGTGACTCCAGACCCCATTTTGCTGTAATTTTCCACAGTAAGAACAAAGAGGTGTTCTTACACCTGGAAAAGGCTATAAAAGGCTGATGTCTCTCCTCCATCTTGTCTTCAATCCTGCTTCTTACCTCTGGAGGGACTTTGCTACAAACTGAAGCTCTGAACAAAGGACTGAATGACCCATCCCAGCTGGGGATGTATTCCAGAGACTTGATTTGAACCTGCAGTTTATGCTATTACTGCTACAAGCCTGAACCAAGAACTTATAGATTCATAGATTCTAGGACTGGAAGGGACCTCGAGAG
>NW_020710953.1:0-2375 GCF_002925995.2 Terrapene triunguis | reverse complement strand
CCCCCCCAAGACCCTGCAGCAGCATGGAGCGCAGGGCCCGGAGGGAGGAGACTCCGGCCTCTCTCTGGCCTGCTACCGTCCCCAGCCAGGAGCAGTCTGAGCTGTGCCGCGCCCGTGGGGGAGCAGCGCCCAGCACGGGGGGTGGGAAAGGACCTCTGAGACCTCCCCCCACACACAGCCCCTGCCCTGCTCTCCAGCCCGCTGCGCCTGGGCCCAGACCCACAGGCCTGACTGCTCAGAGCCCGACGGCTGCTGTGCTGCCTGGGGGGGTCGCAGGACGGACAGACAGACGGGTCCCGTAGCATCGCTGCCCCAGCAGCACAAGGCAGCAAACTGCAGCCCTGCCTGCGCCAAGGGCATGCGGCCAGCGGTCACCCTAGCACTGCCTGCCACCTCCGGCCACTCCATGCCCCCAGGGCGGCTAGCTCCCCCAGGCACCCCTGCAGCCCGGCTCTCCAGCAGCCACAACCGACGTTCAGAGGAGGCTGGGCTGTGTCTCCTGGTAAGGCCCCCACACAGAGAGCTGGCGCGAGGACTCGCGTCCCACATCAGCCCATACGGTGTGTGGGGCAGGCAGCCCTCTGCCCAGGATGAATGCCAGCCCCTCCACACCCAGGGGGCCTATCACCCTGTGTCATCAGCCAGGACATGCATAGCCTGCCTGGCAGCCCCCCGACACCACCCTGACCACACACCCGCCCAGCCGCAAAACCCATGGGAACCCGCAGAGTGGGGTGTCTCCAGAACACTCTGCTCTCAGTCCCAGCCCTCCCAGGAAACCCTACAATAACAAACCATGCACAGCCCCACTCCTCCTAGGGGACTGTCGGACAACAAACCAGCCTACACTGCAGGACTTGGAGTAGACCCTACAACAACAAGAACTACAGAGTGCAATACAGCCTTGGTGAGCAGCCCCTGTCACGTTATTGACTTAAACTAGGACCATATAGAACATGGTTGCAACCAAAGTCCTGTAGTGGCACCAAATCTTGTATAAAGGGGGTCAAATGAGGTGTCTAAGACAAGGTGATGGTTTACTGTTTATGATTATGCTGTCTATATGTGTGTATCAATTTTGTAGTTGAAGTTATGAATATTGGCTATATACTGTCTGTATTTCAAACTTATGCTATGCTTCTAGGAAACATCCCAGACAAGTTGGTGTTAACTCTGCCTAGCCTGCTTGATGGCCCATTAAGGACCATCAGCTATACAATTGACCCATTGAGAGAAGGCAGATATGCCTTGCAACTCAGCAAAGTATGCAGGAACTGGCCCATGTGACTCCAGACCCCATTTTGCTGTAATTTTCCACAGTAAGGACAAAGAGGTTTTCTTACACCTGGAAAAGGCTATAAAAGGCTAATGCCTCTCCTCCATCTTGTCTTCAATCCTGCTTCTTACCTCTGGAGGGACTTTGCTACAAACTGATGCTCTGAACAAAGGACTGAATGACCCATCCCAGCTGGGGATGTTCCAGAGACTTGATTTGAACCTGCAGTTTATTCTATCGCTGCTACAAGCCTGAACCAAGAACTTTGCCATTACTGTGTGTGTAATTGATTCCATTTAACCAATTCTAGCTCTCATCTCTATCTTTTTCCTTTTATGAATAAACCTTTAGATTTTAGATTCTAAAGGATTGGCAACAGCGTGATTTGTGGGTAAGATCTAATTTGTATATTGACCTGGGTCTGGGGCTTGGTCCTTTGGGATCGAGAGAACCTTTTTTCTTTTACTGGGGTATTGGTTTTCATAACCATTTGTCCCCATAACGAGTGGTACTGGTGGTGATACTGGGAAACTGGAGTGTCTAAGGAGATTGCTTGTGAGACTTGCGGTTAGCCAGTGGGGTGAGACCAAAGTCCTTTTAGTCTGGCTGGTTTGGTTTGCCTTAGAGGTGGAAAAACCCCAGCCTTGAGCTGTAACTGCCCTGTTTTAAGCGATTTGTCCTGAATTGGCACCCTCAGTTGGGTCCCGCCAGAGCCGCATCGTTACACTTACATCTAAGAGTTTTAAAAGAGCTGGCTGAGGAGCTGGCTGGACCATTCATGTTTACTGTCAATAAGTCTTGGAGCACTAGGGAAGTTCCAGAAGACGGGAAGAAAACTAATGTTGGGCCAATATTTAAGATAATGGAGCGGCTGATATGGACCCGATTAATAAAAAATTAAAGGAAGGTGATCTAATTAAAGCTAATCATCATGGGTTTATAGAAAATAGATCCTGTCAAACTAACTTGATATCAGTTGTTGATGCTATGACAAGATTGGTTGAAAAAGGTAATAGTGTTGCCATAATATATTTAGACTTCTGTAAGATTTTTGACTTGGTAGCATGAGACATTTTAATTAAAAAATTAGAATGATATA
>NW_020710952.1:0-3779 GCF_002925995.2 Terrapene triunguis | reverse complement strand
TGACTTGGTAGCATGAGACATTTTAATTAAAAAATTAGAATGATATAAAATGAACCTGGCACACATTAAATGGATTAAACACTGGCTAACTGATAGGTCTCAAAATGTCACTATAAATGGGGAATTGTCATCGACCAGGTCTGTTTCCATTGGGGTAAGTCTATAATATAACTAAACTATTGTTGTATGTAAAGTAAATAAGGTTTTTAAAATGTTTAAGAAGCTTTATTTAAAATTAAATTAAAATGCAGAGGCCTCCGGACCGGTGGCCAGGACCCGGGCAGTGTGAGTGCCACTGAAAATCAGCTCGCGTGCCGCCTTTGGCAGGTGTGCCATAGGTTGCCTACCCCTGCCCTACAGTATTTAACATGCTTATCAATGATTGGAAGAAAATCATCACTGCTAAAGTTTGCAGATGACACAGAAATTGGGGGAGTGGTAAATAATGCAGAGGTCGGGTCACTGACACAGAGCGACCTGGATCTCTTGGTAAACTGGGCACAAGCAAACAGCAGGCATTTTAATACAGCTAAATGTAAATGTTTACATCTGGGAACAAAGAACGCCGGCCATACTTACAGGCTGGGGGACTCTGTCCTGGCAAGCAGTGACTCTGAAACAGATCTGGGGATTGTGATGGGTAATTGGCTGAATATGAGCTGACAGTACGATGCTGTGGTGAAAACAGCTAATGCGATCCTAGGATGTATAAACGGGGGAATCTCGAGAAGGAGCAGAGAGATTATTTTCCCTCCGTGTTTGGCACTGGTGCGACCGCTGCTGGAATCCTGTGCCCAGTTCTGGTGCCCACAGTTCAAGGAGGATGTGGGTAGATTGGAGAGGGGTCAGAGAAGAGTCACGGGAATGATTAAAGGATTAGAAACTTGCCTGATAGTGACAGACTCTAGGAGCTCGATCTATTTAGCTTAACCAAGAGAAGGCTAAAGGGTGACTTGATTACAGTCTATAAGTACCTACCTGGGGAACAAATATTTCATACTGGGCTCTTCAATCTGGCAGAGAAAAGTCTAACCCGATCCTATGGCTGGAAGCTGAAGCCAATAAGTTCACACTGGAAATAAGGCGTGCATGTTTAACAGGGAGGGTAATTAACCAGTGGAACAATTTACCAAGGGTGGTGGTGGATTCTCCATCATGGACAATTTTAAAATCAAGACTGGATGTTTTTCTAAGATCTGCTTTAGGAATTATTTTGGGGAAGTTCTATGGCCTGTGCTGTACAGGAGGTCAGACTAGATGAGACTAGCAGAGTAAAAGAGGCAGCTAGAGGCAAAAAGACATCCTTTAAAAATTGGAAGTCAAATCCGAGTGAGGAAAGTTGAAAGGAGCAGAAACTCTGGCAAGTCAAGTGTAAAAGTATAATGAGGCAGGCCAAGAAAGAATTTGAAAAGCAACTAGAAAAAGACACAAACTAACTGCAAAAATATTTTTAAGTACATCAGAAGCAGGAAGCTGCCAAACAATCATGTGGTCACAGGACAATCAAGGTGGTAAAGGAGCACTCCAGGCAGACAAGGCCATTGCAGAGAAGCTAAATGAATTATTTGCATCCGTCTTCACTGCAGAGGATGTGAGGGAGATTCCCACACCTGAGCCAGTCTTTCTGGGTGATAAATCTGAGGAACTGTCCCAGACTGAGGTGTTAATAGAGGAGGTTTTGGAACAAATTGATGAACTAAACAGTAATAAGTCACCAGGACCAGATGAAGGAACTCAAATATGAAATTGCAGAACAACTAACTGTGGTGTGTAACCTATCACTTAAATTAGCATCTGTACCAGGTGACTGGAGGAAAGCTAATGTGATGCTGATTTTTAAGAAAGGCTCCAGAGGTGATCGCAGCAATTACAGGCCGGTAAGCCTAACTTCAATACCAGTCAAATTGGTTGAAACTACACTAATGATAGAATTATCAGACCCATAGATGAACACAATATGTTGGGGAAGAGTCAACATGGTTTTTGTAAAGGGAAATCATGCCTCACCAATCTACTAGAATTCTTTGACGGGGTCAACAAGCATGTGGGGAAAGGAGATCCAGTGGATATTGTGTACTTGGACTTTCAAAAAGCCTTTGACAAGGTCCCTCACCAAAGGCTCTTAAGCAAAGTAGGCAGTCATAGGATAAGAGGGAAGGTCCTCTCATGGATCAGTGACTGGTTAAAAGACAGGAAACAAAGGGTAGGAATAAATGGTCAGTGTTCACAGTGGAGTAAAGTAAATAGCAGGGTTCCCCAAGGATCTGTACTGGACCAGTCCCGTTCAATATATTCACAAATGATCTGGAAAAAGGGGTAAACAGTGAGATGGCAAACTTTGCAGACAATATTAAATTACTCAAGATAGTTAAATCCAAAGCAGACTGCGAAGAGTTACAAAGGGATCTCACAAAACTGGGTGACTGGGCAACAAAATTAAATTAAATGTTGATAAATTCAAAGTAATGCACATTGGAAAACATATTCCCAATTTACATACAAAATGATGGGGTCTAAATTAGCTGTTATCACTCAAGCAAGAGATCTTGGAGTCACTGTGGATAGTTCTCTGAAAACATCTGCTCAATGTGCAGCGGCCGTCAAAAAAAAGCGAACAGGATGTTAGGAACCATTAGGAAAGGGATAGAGAATGAGACAGAAAATATCATATGAATCTATGATATGCGCACACCTTGAATACTGTGTGCAGTTCTGGTCGCCCCATCTCAAAGAAGATATATTAGAATTGGAAAAGACAGAGAAGGGCAACAAAAATGATTTGGGATAGAGAACAGCTTCTGTACGAGGAGAGATTAAAAAGGCTGGGACTGCTCAGTTTATAGAAGTCTGTAAAATCCTGACTGGTGTGGAGCGAGTGAATAAGGAAGTGTTATTCACCCCTCCACATAACGCCAGTGTCACCCTGCTGCCAAGTGGAGGCAGCAGGTCCAACATCCAGGGGTTCCTTTTGACAACACAGAAGAGAACCAGGTCGAGCCCCCGCCCAGAAATCTGGGAAAAGTCCCCACCAGCCTGGGCGCCTCTAAGAGGCGATACTGCCCCTCTCGCAAGCACTGAGCCTGTGTCTGGAAGAGAAAAGGGGGAAGGAGCCCCACATTAAGCTGGGCAAACATCACAAGCATGGTTCGCAAACATCTGGCCATGAACAAAACGCGCACCCCAGAGAACGCTGGGCTGTGTCCTTTCGCTCAGTCTCTCCTTGTGCTGTGAAAGTCCAACAGACACAAACACAGCACTCCCGCCTCCCTCCACCACACCCCACTACAGCTGCTGTCCTTGGTCAGCGACGCCGCAGAGTTCAGTGGCGCGTTCGTATGAGTTCAGCTCCCACCTCGGGGTGACGCAGCGAGCAATGCCTCAGCCGCGGCCGCCGTGCCATTCACTCTGCATTGCTGCCCGCTGCTGCCGGTCACTCTGCCATCACTCACTGCACTGCCACCTGCTCCACCATCGGCAGCTCCACCATTAGCCACTCTGCCACCAGCTGCTCCATTGTCACCGGCTCCACCGCCGGCCAGTCCATTGTCAGTTGCTCCACCACCGCTCACGCCGCCGGCGTTCCCTCCAATGCCAGCTGCTCCATCGTCAGTGGCTCCACTGCCGGACACTCTGTCATTCACTCCGTCACTGCCTCTGGGATGCCTTGGGGGCCCACCACTTACCACAGCTGGGAGTGATTTCACTGTTAGTAGGGGAGCCCCATTGGTAGTGCAGGCTGGGCAGGCTCTGTCACCAGAGACACGTCCCATCCCAGGTCT
>NW_020710951.1:0-2224 GCF_002925995.2 Terrapene triunguis | reverse complement strand
CCAGGGCATGCCAAGCACAGCAGGATAACGCCCTGTATTACCCCTGCACCCAATAACAAAGTGACTTGCAACCCAACACCAGCCAAAAGTGATCACCTGGGCAAAGCCGCCCCATCATGCTGTGCACCTAGGCAGGGTGGGCGTGTCTATGCAAATAAGGTCCATTCCTGAAGTCTTCTCCCCCAGCACATCACTAGCTGTCAGGGGAGAGCTCATGCAAGAACCAGGGGTCACCCAATGAAATTAATAGGCAGCAGGTTTAAAACAAACACAAGGAAGTATTTCTTCACCCAACACATGGTCAGCCTGGGGACAGGGCTGGCTCCAGGTTTTTTGCCGCCCCAAGCTCGGGTGGGGCTGGGGCTCACAGGCAGTGCTGGAAGCGGAGGGAGTGATGGCACCTTCTCCCAGCGCCTGCAGGGGTTTTACCCCTTCCCTGCCTGGCCGCGCAGAGAAGCCCCGATATCAGGGGTGGCCCAAGGCAGCGCAGCAGCCAGTGCGCAGAGGAGGCGGCGCAGCCCCGGCTCCCCGGCAGGACTCGCCCTCTCCTCCCCAGGTAGCGGCTGGGCCCTGGCAGCTCAGCATCCTGGGGCTGGGGCTTCCCCTTCCCGCTGCGTCCGGGGGCGTGGGGGCGCAGCTCCGAGAGCACAACTGCCCCGAAAAAAAAGGATGGCTGGAATGCGACCCCTGGAAATGGGCCGCCCCAAGCACCTGCTTGCTTTGCTGGTGCCTAGATCTGGTCCTGCCTGGGAAACTCGTTGCCAGGGGATGTTGTGAAGGCCAGAAGTATAACTAGGTTCAAAAAAGAACTAGCTAAGTTCCTGGACGACGGGTCCATCAATGGCTATTTGTCAAGATGGGCAGGGACGCAACCTCATGCTCTGGGTGTCCCTGGCCTCTCACTGCCAGAAGCTGGGAATGGGCGACAGAGGATGGATCACTCGATAACTGCCCTGTTCTGTTCATTCCCTCTGGGGCACCTGGCATTGGCCGCTGTCAGAAGACAGGACACTAGGCAGGATGGACCCTTGGTCTGGTCCAATGTGGTCGTTCTTATGTTCTTCTGATCACAGTGGTCCCTTCTGCCTTGGAGTCTATGAATCTTTGGGGAAAGAACTCGACAGGTGGCCAGACATGGCCCCACCAGCAAAGCTCGTGGCCAAGGGGTTACAGTCCCTTTGCTCGTGCTGGGAATGTCTCACTCTGTCTCCGGACCTTACACCCTTACAGAGCAGGTCTGGGACGCAGCCTAGTGGCCAGCTGTGTCCTTAACCTTTTCAGAGCCTCCCTGGTGCTGGGTGAGCGGCTGATCCATGTCTCGGATGGACACAGGCCAGAATATGCTTCCCTGGTGGGATATATGAGCCTTGAAGTCTGTATTTGAGGCTGGGTGGACAGGGAGCCAAGCTGAGTGGTGGCGCCAACCATAAAGGGTCCGGGGGTGATTGGTGGGCACTGGGAGAACAGGGAGCTGGGCCGGGCAGTGAGCGCTGGGAGGCCAGAGGGGCTGAGCTGAGTGGTGGGCGCTGGAGGACGGGGGAACAGGTCCTGGTGGTGGTGTCACGTTATTGATTTGAACTGGGACCATATAGAACATGGTTGCAACCAAAGTCCTGTAGTGGCACCAAATCTTGTATAAAGGGGGTCAAATGAGGTGTCTAAGACAAGGTGATGGTTTGCTGGTTATAATTATGCTGTCTATATGTGTGTATCAATTTTGTAGTTGAAGTTATGAATATTGGCTCTATACTGTCTGTATTTCAAACTTATGCTATGCTGCTGGGTGACATCCCAGACAAGCTGGTGTTAGCTCTGCCTAGCCTGCTTGATGGCCCATTAAGGGCTATCAGCTATACAACTGACCCACTGAGAGAAGGCAAATACGCCTTGCAACTCAGCAAAGTATGCAGGGACTGGCCCATGTGACTCTAGACTCCATTTTGCTGTAATTTTCCACAGTAAGGATAAAGAGGTATTCTTATACCTGGAAAAGACTATAAAAAGGCTGATGCCTCATCTCCATCTTGTCTTCAATCCTGCTTCTTACCTCTGGAGGAACTTTGCTACAAACTGAAGCTCTGAACAAAGGACTGAATGACCCATCCCAGCTGGGGATGTATTCCAGAGACTTGATTTGAACCTGCAGTTTATGCTATTACTGCTACAAGCCTGAACCGAGAACTTATAGATTCATAGATTCTAGGACTGGAAGGGACCTCGAGAG
>NW_020710950.1:0-2001 GCF_002925995.2 Terrapene triunguis | reverse complement strand
CCAGGGCATGCCAAGCACAGCAGGATAACGCCCTGTATTACCCCTGCACCCAATAACAAAGTGACTTGCAACCCAACACCAGCCAAAAGTGATCACCTGGGCAAAGCCGCCCCATCATGCTGTGCACCTAGGCAGGGTGGGCGTGTCTATGCAAATAAGGTCCATTCCTGAAGTCTTCTCCCCCAGCACATCACTAGCTGTCAGGGGAGAGCTCATGAAGGAATAGAGGGATCAGGACAGAGGGGAATAAAGGAGGGGGGATTGACATTACAGTATTAGAGGTGGAAGCCAAACTTCACCAGCTAAATGGGACTAAATCGGGCGGACCGGATGATCTTCATCCTAGAATATTGAAGGAACTGGCACGAGAAATTGCGAGCCCCTTAGCGATAATTTTTAATGAATCTGTAAACTCGGGGGTGGTACCGTTGGACTGGAAAATAGCTAATGTGGTTCCTATTTTCAAGAAGGGGGAAAAAAGTGACTCGGGTAACTACAGGCCTGTTAGTTTAACATCTGTAGTATGCAAGGTCTTGGAAAAACTTTTAAAGGAGAAAGTAGTTAAGGACCTTGAGGTGAATGGCAATTGGGACAGATTACAACATGGGTTTACGAAAGGCAGATCGTGCCAAACCAACCTGATCTCCTTCTTTGAGAAAGTAACAGACCTTCTAGATAAAGGAAATGCGGTGGATCTAATATACCTCGATTTTAATAAAGCGTTTGATACGGTACCGCATGAGGAATTACTGGTTAAATTAGAAAAGATGGGGATCGATATAAAAATCCAGAGGTGGATAAAGAACTGGTTAAAGGGGAGACTGCAGCGGGTAGTACTGAAAGGTGAACTGTCAGGTTGGAGGGAGGTCACCAGTGGGGTTCCTCAAGGTTCGGTTTTGGGTCCGATTTTATTTAATCTATTTATTACTGACCTTGGAACCGAATGTAGGAGTGGGCTTATAAAGTTTGCGGATGACACAAAGTTGGGAGGCATTGCCAATTCGAAAAAAGGATCGGGATATTCTGCAGGGAGACTTGGATGACCTTGTAAATTGGAGTAATAATAATAGGATGAGATTTAATAGTGAGAAGTGTAAGGTGATGCATTTAGGGATGACTAACAAGAATTTTAGTTATAAGCTGGGGACGCATCGGTTGGAAGTGACGGAGGAGGAGAAGGACCTCGGAGTCCTCGTTGATCGCAGGATGACTATGAGCCGGCAATGTGACGTGGCTGTGAAAAAAGCTAATGCGATCTTGGGATGCATTAGGCGAGGTATTTCTAGTAGGGACAAGGAGGTGCTGCTTCCGTTATACAAGGCGCTGGTGAGACCTCACTTGGAGTACTGCGTGCAGTTCTGGTCTCCCATGTTTAAAAAGGACGAACTCAAACTGGAACGGGTACAGAGAAGGGCCACTAGGATGATCCGAGGAATGGAAAACCTTTCCTATGAAAGGAGACTCGAGGAGCTCGGTTTGTTTAGCCTAACCAAAAGAAGGCTGAGGGGGGATATGGTTGCTCTCTTTAAATATATCAAAGGGATAAATACCAGGGAGGGAGAGGAATTATTTCAGCTCAGTACTAATGTGGACACGAGAACGAATGGATATAAACTGGCCGTGGGGAAGTTTAGGCTTGAAATTAGACGAAGGTTTCTAACCGTCAGAGGGGTGAAATTCTGGAACAGCCTTCCGAGGGAAACGGTGGGGGCGAAAGACCTCTCTGGCTTCAAGATTAGGCTAGATAAGTTTATGGAGGGAATGGTTTGATGGGATAACGTGATTTTAGTCAATTAGGCAATAACGGCCATCGCTGGTAAAATGAGGGTCTGGCTAGAGAATCTTGCCTGTATGCTCGGGGTTCTGCTGATCGCCATATTTGGGGTCGGGAAGGAATTTTCCTCCAGGGTAGATTGGCAGAGGCCCTGGAGGTTTTTTGCCTTCCTCCGCAGCATAGGGCAGGGGTCGCAAGCTGGAGGATTCTCTGCGACTTGAAGTCTT
>NW_020710949.1:0-1482 GCF_002925995.2 Terrapene triunguis | reverse complement strand
CAGGCCCAGCGCTTTGCAGGTGCTTGCAAGGGAGGAGCCTTAGCGGCTGGGTCTGGCTTATTTCAAACGTGCTTCCTTGGCAAGAGGTGAGGTCTGAGCACAGGACTATCACCCCGGGGCTCCTGCATGTTCTGATTCCAGACCCCTGCTCCATGAGGGAGCTGAGCTCCACTGGCCCATCCCACAGCCTGCCTGCCTGGACCCCCCACACTGTGCGGGGAGCCCCGGCAGAGCTGAGCTGCACTGCCCAGATATTGCCTCTTCCTTCCCCGCTGCAGAACTGTACCTGTTCCACCAGCTCCAGGCTCCCCGTGTGCAGGGTGCAAGATTTGCTCCTGTGGGCAAGTGCCAGCCCCAGTGCATGCTGGGGAATTAGAGGGCAGGGCTTTGGCAGGAGGTGGGGGTGGGAATTAAGAGGGAGAGCAACAAAAAAGAACCAGATTCCCCTCTCCCCTTCCCCTATACCTGTGAGATCGCTGGACCGACAAAGGCCTCTGTCCAGTTCTGGGAGTGGGGTGTTTAATGCACTCTGGCCACTGAAGTCAATGGAAAAATGTCCATCAACTTCAATGAGCTTCGGACCAAGCCCTCTCGAACACCCAGGGCCAGGGTCCGACACCTTTGCTCACACTGAGAAGCATCTCGCTGTGCTGTTAGTCCCAACGAAACAAATGGGGCTGTTTGCAGAGGGAGAATCTGCCTCCAGCCAGCCCGCATTAAGCTCAGCACCAATGGTGCCTGTGCTCCCCCTGCACTGCTGCTTGGCCTTGGGGGCACTCTTGCTCGGAGGCAGCCCACAAGCCAGCTGCCGCCAGAGACTCGTCTCACCCCTAGCACTAGAGTCTGCTGGGTTTGTCTGTAGTGTACGGAGCCAGATAGGAGCGGTAGTGCCCCCCACACACAGAGCAGGGAGAGGAAAGGGCTGGCGGGGATCAGCTCTGCAGTGCCACTGATTCCTTTGCCTCTGTCGGAGGAATGTGTCTCCCAGTAGCTCACCCCAGCTGACGGTTCTGTGCATGCAAATGCAAGTGAACTGCGTTGCGCCCTGCAAGCATCTGTAGAGGTGCAGAGCAGCGGCCGATAACCAATTGTTGGGGAGAAAGGCTGAGCAGCAGGGAAAAGTGCAAGGCTCTCCGAGTAGGATCTGATTGGTTGATTGGAGAAGACAGGCACCCTAGCATAGAGAGATGAGAAGGGACTTGAAAATAGCCAGAGGTAGGGAGGCTGTTCCTGTTAATGAAGCCAGTGCAGAGATTGAGCTACTGCCCCCACCCTCTCAACTGTGGAGGGGCCCAGTGGGAGCAGAAAGAAAAGGGACAATAAGGGTAAGAAACTGGCCCCAGGAGGTCACCTAGATAGTGGGGTTTGTGGTGGGTGGATAAATCCATGGAGGGTCATGGAGAGGGGGTCACATGGGGAGTGGGGGAGGTGGATAAGTCCATGGAGGGTCAGGGAGATGAGGTCACATGGGGAGTGGGGGAG
>NW_020710948.1:0-1419 GCF_002925995.2 Terrapene triunguis | reverse complement strand
CAGGCCCAGCGCTTTGCAGGTGCTTGCAAGGGAGGAGCCTTAGCGGCCGGGTCTGGCTTATTTCAAACGTGCTTCCTTGGCAAGAGGTGAGGTCTGAGCACAGGACTATCACCCCGGGGCTCCTGCATGTTCTGATTCCAGACCCCTGCTCCATGAGGGAGCTGAGCTCCACTGGCCCATCCCACAGCCTGCCTGCCTGGACCCCCCACACTGTGCGGGGAGCCCCGGCAGAGCTGAGCTGCACTGCCCAGATATTGCCTCCTCCTTCCCCGCTGCAGAACTGTACCTGTTCCACCAGCTCCAGGGTCCCCGTGTGCAGGGTGCAAGATTTGCTCCTGTGGGCAAGTGCCAGCCCCAGTGCATGCTGGGGAATTAGAGGGCAGGGCTTTGGCAGGAGGTGGGGGTGGGAATTAAGAGGGAGAGCAACAAAAAAGAACCAGATTCCCCTCTCCCCTTCCCCTATGCCTGTGAGATCGCTGGATCGACAAAGGCCTCTGTCCAGTTCTGGGAGTGGGGTGTTTAATGCACTCTGGCCACTGAAGTCAATGGAAAAATGTCCATCGACTTCAATGAGCTTCGGACCAAGCCCTCTCAAACACCCAGGGCCAGGGTCCGACACCTTTGCTCACACTGAGAAGCATCTCGCTGTGCTGTTAGTCCCAACGAAACAAATGGGGCTGTTTGCAGAGGGAGAATCTGCCTCCAGCCAGCCCGCATTAAGCTCAGCACCAATGGTGCCTGTGCTCCCCCTGCACTGCTGCTTGGCCTTGGGGGCACTCTTGCTCGGAGGCAGCCCACAAGCCAGCTGCCGCCAGAGACTCGTCTCACCCCTAGCACTAGAGTCTGCTGGGTTTGTTCGTAGTGTACGGAGCCAGATAGGAGCGGTAGTGCCCCCCCACGCAGAGCAGGGAGAGGAAAGGGCTGGCGGGGGTCAGCTCCGCAGTGCCACTGATTCCTTTGCCTCTGTCGGAGGAATGTGTCTCCCAGTAGCTCACCCCAGCTGACGGTTCTGTGCATGCAAATGCAAGTGAACTGCGTTGCGCCCTGCAAGCATCTGTAGAGGTGCAGAGCCGCGGCCGATAGCCAATTGTTGGGGAGAAAGGCTGAGCAACAGGGAAAAGTGCAAGGCTCTCTGGGTAGGATCTGATTGGTTTATTGGAGAAGACAGGCACCCTAGCATAGAGAGATGAGAGGGGACCTGAAAATAGCCAGAGGTAGGGAGGCTGTTCCTGTTAATGAAGCCAGTGCAGAGATTGAGCTACTGCCCCCACCCTCTCAACTGTGGAGGGGCCCAGTGGGAGCAGAAAGAAAAGGGACAATAAGGGTAAGAAACTGGCCCCAGGAGGTCACCTAGATAGTGGGGTTTGTGGTGGGTGGATAAGTCCATGGAGGGTCAGGGAGATGAGGTCACATGGGGAG
>NW_020710947.1:7196-12553 GCF_002925995.2 Terrapene triunguis | reverse complement strand
TAAGAACTCCCCCCACCACCCTCTACCAATCAGGAGGGGTTTCGTCCCGACAGGCCCTCCCCGAGAGGAGATTTTGACCAACCAGGGTGACTTCGGGGTTGGGGTGACCCCTCCGGAAGGGAGTCGTGTGACCCCACTAAGAACGCCTCCCAAGGCCCTCCGCCAATCAGAGTGCAGCACCATTACCCCATAAACCCCAGCGCCAGACAGAGGAGGCGGCCATCTCTTACCAAGGACACGTGTTTTCGAAAGCGTGGAAAGGCTGCTGAGAGGAAACATGGACTCCTTCACCACCCCTGTGAGAACTTCGGACTTTGTTTTAGCCCCGAGGGTCTTTGACCGGCCGCGGAGAAAGCGCTACATCAGCGACAGTTCCGAGGAGGACTCTTTGACCCAGCCATTGCTGGATACGGCGGACCCCGACCCCGAAACCCTCGTGAGGCAGACCGATGAGCGTGACGGCCTCTCTTTGTCCACCCCCTCAGAGGTGGAAGGCGATTGCGGCTCGGGGGAGTCACCGGCGGACAAGGCGAATGGAAAAGACGGCGCTCAGGTAAATGAATGCTTAAGAAGCGGCGGTCGAGGAGGGGTGGGTAATGGGTTAGGAACCGGGGGTTGCTTAAATTAAAAAACAAGCAGTGGGGGTGCTTACACGTTTTTTTTTTTCTGAAAATCTCTCAACAGGTCGACGATGCCTTTTTAGAGGCCTTTAAGAACTTACACATTGGAAGCCCTGTAGGAGTAAACATATCCTGCGTCAGCTGTTTTTGCTCATGTCTGAGACACAGATCTCAAGCCGAAAAGGACAAAATGGAAGAATGAACCATCTGAGACTCCCTTAGGGTAGGGGTCATGGCAGCCATTTTACAGGTGGCTGTAAAAGGTCGTGTTAAACCAGGCGATTAATAAAACTTATTTAAATGTGTCAATATGAATGTGTCCCCTTTCATACTCGCGGTAGTAAAAGACGGTACCAGTAACAGTCATGTCTACACAGACGGCGTTGTTAAAGAAAATATATTACGCCCCCGGGGAAGTTGGGAGCTTTGGCGGGGTCAACCCTCTTTTTCAAGCGGCCAGAAAGCATAGTAAAACTTTAAACAGAAGACAGGTAACAGCATGGCTTTCAGACCAGGATGCTTACACTTTACACAAACCGGCTCGAATACGTTTTAAAAGAAACAAGACCATTGTTTCAGAGGTGGATGCGCAGTGGCAGGCAGATTTGGTGGATATGCACCGGTTCTCCAAACACAACAGCGGTTTTAAGTACATCTTAACAGTGATAGACATTCTATCCAAATATGCCTGGGCCTTAGGCCTAAAAGACAAGACGAGTGGTGAGGTATCCAAGGCCTTTAAAGCTATTTTCAGTGAAGGTCGCGTGCCTGAAAAATTACAAACCGATCGGGGGAAAGAATTTTTAAACAAACCTTTAAGTGGATTGTTAAAGCGGCATGGAGTTCACCATTTTGTTACCAATAATGAAGTCAAAGCAGGGGTTGTGGAGCGATTTAACAGAACTTTAAAAACTAGGATGTGGAGATATTTTACAGCCCATAACACCTTTCGCTACATTGACGTCTTACCTGACTTTATAAAGAGTTACAACCAGAGCGTTCACAGAACTATACGTACAAGACCCATTGATGTTAACCCTTCAAATTCTCTGAAGGTATGGAAAACGGTTTACGGAGATGATTTTAAAATAAAACCGGTTGTTGCCCCTTTTAGAAAAGGTGACCACGTGAGACTATCTAAAACCAAAGGCGCTTTTGAAAAAGGTTATGAACAGACGTTTACCGATGAGATATTCATAGTGGATGAAGCCTTAACCAGGGGCCAGAGACCTGTATACCGCTTAAAAGATTACGAGGGTGAGGCAGTTACTGGATCTTTTTACCCTGAAGAATTACAAAAAGTAAACCCCAAACGAGACAGGATTTACAGGATTGAAAAAGTTCTAGCAGAGAAAGGAAAAGGGAGAAAAAAGCAGCTACTGGTGAAGTGGTTGGGGTGGCCTGATAAGTTTAACAGCTGGGTGGAAGCTTCTCAACTCTGTGACATCTAGACACGAACAAACAAACAAACAAACAAAAACAGATTCCTTCTGCAAGGACAGAGAGAGAGAGAAAAATGAGTGACGGCGGGTTTTACATTACTTTGCCCAGCAATGCCAGCTCTGCAGTTTTTCCCCAAAACACCATCTCGAACTTTACAATACGGCTAATTAAGCCCTTGGATCTCCTGGGTGCCTGGGAGGTGGGGTTAGTGGAAATACAATACCCGCACAGCTGGAATACTATCAACGAAGACACCCCTTTCGAAATCACCTTTGGAGCTACAACGTGGAATTTCATCCTACGACGAGGTTATTACTCGACCATACCCGAATTACTGGAGCATATGAACAGCAACGTGGCTCGGCATCCCGGACCGCCTGAGGTGGTCATGAACTACGACCCTGTGGGTAGAAAAGTGAGACTTAAATCTAGCGATTTTATGTACGTGTTTTCTACTGGCGGGGAGCTAGCTAACATTCTGGGTTTGGGCCACAAACGCAACGTCCAAAAATTCCCCTTCTCGGCAGACATCACAGGAGGTTTTAACTCCTTGTATGTATACACGGATATCGTAGAACACCAGTTTGTGGGGGACTTTTCTGTTCCCCTGTTACGCTGCGTCCCTGTCCGAGGAAGGAACAACGAGTTTGTTACCATCACCTACGACAAACCTCATTACGTCCCTGTCAGTAAACACCACATCGACACCATCACCATTGAAATAAAGACAGATCAGAACAGAGATGTCTCATTTCGCTTCGGCAAGGTGATCGTCAAGCTGCATCTGCGGCCGCGGAGAGAGCGAGGTTTCTAAAAAAGCAAAACCCTATTATGGCGATCCCAAAAAATTATGGCGACCCCACCATCTACAGGAACTATTACAAAGCCCAGGCTGGATACGCCCTTCCTGGATATCATGGGGCCCCCGTGATGTACGGAGCGGGTGTGGGTGGAATATTTCGTAGCCTCTTTCGAAAAGCCGTACCGCTTTTGAGGAGGGGGCTAGAGATTATTAAACCCCACGTAAAAACCGCCGCTCAAAACATAGCTAAAGATGTGGTAGGTCATGTCTCCCGTGCTGTTCTGGAGAAGGTGGGGAATACAGCTTCACAGGAAGGATCGGGGCTGATGTACATTAAAAGGAGGAAGAGAAAGAGAAATACGTCATACCCGCGACGCACAGGTCCTCCGAAACCCCTTAAAAGAAGGGCTTTGACACGCAGGGCCGGCCATAAGCGAAAGTCCAAGAGGAAGCCTGGGCGAAAGAGGAGACGCGCTCTGCCTGGTAAAAGAGACATATTTTAATCAACATGGCTTTTGTTCACTGCGGGTCTGAAGAGTGCACCAAATCCGAACTAGACTTGTTTCAAATAGCCCCTACGCAGACCAGCATCGAGAAAAGCATTTACATCGAGGTGCCGCCTCTATCGGCCATTACGGAGTCTGCCCCCATTGACTTTTTTATAGCAGGGAATGGCATAGATTATATGGATTTAAACAACACGCTGCTGTACCTGTGTTGCAAGATTGTAAAAGGAGACGGAACTGAACTCGCCGCGGACGCCGAAGTGGGTCTGGTGAATTACCCCGTGGCCTCTATTTTCAGTCAGTTGGATGTTACGCTGGGAGACCGCCTCATAAGCCAAAGCAACAACTGCTACCCTTACAGGGCCTTTATAGAATCAGTGCTCAATTACAGCGACGACACCCTCGCCACGCAATTTTCCGCCGGCCTGTTTTACAAAGACACTGCTGGACAACATGAAGAAACAGAGTTGGATGGAGGGAATCTAGGGTTTGTGAGGCGTGCAAAGCTGACGGCCGGGAGCAGAACGGTAGAGCTGCTGGGCCATTTACATAGCGACCTGTTTTTTCAAGAAAAACTTTTGTTAAACGGAGTGGATGTGAAAATTAAACTGACGCGCAGTAAAGACGCTTTCTGTTTAATGGGCAGTGCGGCTGAAGGCTTTAAACTGCGCATTGTATCAGCGTCCCTTTTTGTGAAGAAAGTACGGGTGGCCCCGGGAGTCCGTCTGGGGCACGCGGAGGCCCTGCTTACCGCTAATGCTAAATACCCTGTGGACCGTGTGGGAATGAAAGTGTTTAGCATCCCCGCGGGCAGCAGGGTCAGTAACCAGGAGAACCTGTTCTTGGGACAGTTACCCAAAATGCTTGTCCTAGGGTTTGTGGATAACGATGCCTTTAGCGGAAGTTACGCTAAAAACCCCTTTCATTTTAAACATTACGATATTAATTTTGTGGCCTTGTATGTGGATGGTGAACAGATACCGACCAAGCCTCTGCAACCGGACTTCGAGGCAGGACGCTGCGTAAGAGAATACATGAATTTGGTACAGACAGCTGGTAAACACATGAAAGATCGTTCTCTGTTAATTGACCGTGAGGAGTTTGCACAGGGTTACACCTTGTTTGCCTTTGACCTGTCTCCCGACCAGGAATGTGCTGATCACTACTCCCTGATTAAAACCGGGAACCTGAGAGCAGAAATACGTTTTGGGAAGGCTTTAACGGTTACCGTCAATATGATTGTGTATGGGGTTTTTGACAATGTCATAGAAATAAATCAGAGGAGAAACGTTCTGTTTGACTACATGTGAACATGGACACCGTGCAGCTCTCACGTGTCTTATCAACGGACCCTTACACGAAAAAGAATTTCTTAGATGTGTTCCCTTGCGATTGGCTCCCAGGACGCAAGCTGTCTCAGAGACCCCTAGGCTTGGTGGTGAACACGCATCCACACAACCAACCGGGTGAACACTGGCTCGCCTTGTATCTGTCGGAGCGTAACCGTGGAGAGTTTTTTGACTCATATGGGCACCCCCCGAACAGTGTGTTGTTTCCTAAAAGCATTATGAAATTTTTAAACAAAAATGCCACAGACATGGTGTTTCACAATAGACAATTACAAGACCCCCGCTCCGTCGCCTGCGGCTATCACTGCGTGTTTTTCTTACATCATCGTAGCAAGGGTTTATCTTTTGATCGGATTTTAAATTTGTATTCTAATGACTTAGTGCAAAACGACCGGATGGTGATGAATTTTGTAAAAAGTAAATTTAAATTCTTGGGCATGCCTAGCCTTGCTCAAAACATGTTTCAACAAGCCCAGACATGTGTATCTTGCAATGATTTTCATAGCCATGTTACCCAATAAAACACCCCAGGTGAGGGGTTTAAAGACAAATGATGTTTGGTGTGTGATTTTTTTTTAAAAAACCAATTGAGGAAAAAAGTACACAGATTTTTTTTTTTTTTTTTTTTTTTTTTTTT
>NW_020710947.1:0-7096 GCF_002925995.2 Terrapene triunguis | reverse complement strand
CAGATTTTTTTTTTTTTTTTTTTTTTTAATTTAGAATGTGAAAAATGTTACACACTGAGCCATTCGGCTCTTTTAGCCAATTTTCGTTTTTTAGACGGCAAAAAAGGGGTCACGGTTTCTCGATCCATCCCGGTGTCAGCAGTCGAGGCCTTGAGGCTTTCCAAAAGATTTCTGTTGGCCGCATTGCCCATGACGGAAGATGGTACGTTCAGTTCCGCCATGGCATTCATAAACACATCCCATCCTTTAGGTACATGTCTGCTAGGAACAGAGCGAGTCTGGGTGACGGCCCTGACTAAGTCGAGCATGTTAGAACCATTAACCACAGAGCCTTTGTACACAAAAGACCCTTTATCGTTCCATGAAGAGAGATTTTTATCCTGGCCCAGCTTATTTAGCAATACTATTGCATTTTTCTTATAACGCTTATTGATGTTATCCAACACCTCCTGAGCAACAGAGTCTGAGTTCTTTGGTGTTTCTGGGGGTTTGGCAGCCACACTTTGTTCCTGTTCCGGTAGAAACAGACTTATTTTCCCTTTATCCGCATCGCTCTGCTTCACGTACATTAGGTACCTTTGAAGCACGGCGCTGTAAAGTTTAGCCTTTTCATATTCAGCCAAGTCAGTTCTTTGAAGAACAGACTTCATTTCAGCATCCAGTAAGCGAGTTGCGGTTGTTCTGATATTTTCCTCTGCCGGAGGGGGAGCCCTTAATTGCTCCAACTGGTGGCTGGGCACCAGGAACATTTTTTCTGCATACTCCATTATCGATTAGTTAAAAGCCCCGTTATCAGAGGGATAGCAAAACTTAACAGAGGTCCGATAAACCCCCCAGACTGCTTTACCAGATGCTTTTTTCTTTTAAGTGAAACCCTTTTATTACACAAAGTTTTTATAAGCGTGCGTTTCTTTTTCAGCACACGCACTTGATTCTGTGTTAAAGGGACGTTTCCTTTTAAGGTATTGAGCGCTATTTCTGAGATGGCCGCTACTAGATCGTCAGAGGCCGAACACAGTATAGCCCTCCTTTGCTGTGGGGACGATTTGCTAAGTAATTTTAAAAGGCCCAGGTTTCTCTTTACGCAGCTAGACATGTTTTTCGGTCAGCAGCCCCGGCTGTTAAAAAGGGGCCTGCCGATAAGTCATCTCTTTTTATACCCGGCTGTTGTTCTTTTCAAAGTATAAACCGCCGGCCAGTCTGGAGGGAAAAGACCAGTTCTTAGTCTATAAGCTTCTGGTGTGGAAGCATTTAAATCCACCACCAGGTAGCCATAAGGTCTTTTGGTAGCATCCTCAAAAGCTTCTAGAAAGAATTGAGCTTTGCCGGGGTACATTTGCCGAGCAAGCGTAGCAATTTGTAATTTATCCCTGGGGTTTTTGAACAGAACCATGTACTTTGTGTTTAGGTTAATCGTGCAACTCTTTTTTCCCTGACAAAATACGTTTTGAACTATATACATAATGCTCAGGTTTCTGTGATGCACATACTTGGTAAAGGCTTTCTCGATTTCATCGCTTTCACAAGCCGAGTTCATCAGATCGTCTATGATAATCATATTTACTTTATTAGTAGGAAACAAACTGTCATCGTCAAAAGCCTCAGGCAGGCCCTCCACAAAATTGATAAAGGGATATTTACAAAGCAGTTCTTTATACAGAGGTTGCCAACAACTGTAACACCACACGATATTCTCAGGCATAACAGACAGTGTGTGTTTGGCATTATCCAACACGTTTTTTATAAAGTAACTTTTCCCGCAGTTGCTAGGCCCCGCGAGAATTGCAGAAAAGGGGTGTTTCCACCTCGTATCCATTTTTTTTTTTTCAAAAGCCGTAGGGCAAGGTTTTAAAACCTTCTCCTAGGACCCTCTTGTTGTAAACCACTTTTTGTGTCTTTTTAAGGGTTTTTGTCTCTATTTGCCACTGGTTTTTGTTTCTTACGATAGAGGGCTGCTGCACCTCTATCTTTTTTGATGTGTTTTCTTGCAGACCCGTGCAATAGTCCAAGACTAGATCTTTCAAACTGTCGAAGTTGATCTTTTCGCAGTTTGCTACGTTTAGGGTAATACCTTTGACTTTCATACAGGCCTTTCCACCCGACAGCTTATACCCATAGGTTTTCGGGCCTGCCGACACAAACTCGGTGATGTGTTGATCTGGCGGGATCTCGCTCGTGAGGTCCCCTAAATAATCCCCCAGAGGGGGATTCCAGTCACCCTCCCTTTTCACAAAGATCACCGAGTCAGTGTCGTGGTACAGGCACCGCTCTTGCAAACCGTCTAGGAGACTGTATAATTCTAAGCGGGCATAAGCGGTGGTGAAACAGGCAATGAAAACGTTGGTATTGCCAGAGACAGAGTACCGTTCTTTTGCGTGCTTCCACGACACGCACGCTGTTTCATCATCGATAAACTCGCAGGATGAAACCTCATAATTGGGGGAGAACAGGTACTGCAAGAGTTCGTCAGGGTCTCTCACGATGCTGGTGTTGGGTAGGTTGGATCTTTGGCCGAATTTACCCCACAGAGAATTTAAAAACAGTTTAGCGATTTGGCGTTTAGCAGGGTTTGATCTGATCTCGTGTTGGCGTAAATGCACGCCTTCTTTCTGGTAGAAATCGCTAACGTACTTATTTTGTTTTTCCTCGTCTGTGCACCAACTGGGATACCCTGAAGCCTCTTGTTTCTGGCGGAGGTGTAATTTTATGTACTCTGAAAAGAGTTTATCAGATTTTTCATTAAAATGCCAGATTTCGTAGATCTTAGCCACCGCGTACCCCTTCGCTATGGCTGCGTTCAATTCCACCGTGCACCAAGTCCCCAGGATGGCCCTCTCCTCGTCAGTATGGGTGCATGTCTCCCGCTGCTCGGTTTCCGCACAGGTTCGGCATAGCGGGAACATGAGCTTGCCACCCACTCTGACAGGTAACAATGGGAAAAAGAGGCCTCGTGGGGGGTACACTTTAACTTTTGCAATTCCAAAATAATTTGCAAGGGGCCCAAATTTGTCATAGACTATATCGGGGTGTCCGATAGGGTATTCTTTGGTTTTGTTTACGAAAGGGTACAGGCTGGTAAAGTCATAATAGTGGATTTCTTCCCCGGGGTTAGGCTTGTAATATAGGCGGATAGCGTTTGTCCTCCCCCCAAAAAGAGCATCCCTAGGCACGAGAGGCTGGGGTAACTGGGCTCGGTTTAAAAAGTCTGCAAGCTCCCTGTCTGTTTCTTTCATCACCTCCCACTCGTGCTCCCAAAGAGTCCTCACTACAAAACCAAGGCGTTTCAGATAGTCAGTCTTGAGCTGCGTCTTGTAATAAAGAAACCCAAAAGATGTCCCCGTCATAGGATTTTGTGCTTTTTCACAATAACAGGTGACACAGCCATGGAAAAAACACCCGTTAAACTCAAAGGCTGTGCGTACCCCATCAACATTGGCATAACCGTCTAAAAAGTAGGGGCCTATCTGTAGTTCCCCACCCTGTAAAGCGTGCCGTATTTGTATATTTTCTTTGTGAGAGATATACATCAGCCACTGAATAGATGGGGTCGAATATCTCTTTTTCTGCCTGTGATAGTTGTCTGGAGGGAGAAGAGCTACCGTGTTAGGCTCCAAAAACATAAACCTGTACATAGCCATGCAGACAGAGGCCAGTGTTATGTACCGGAATGGATCTATACACAGTTTTATCTCGGTGAATTTACCAGGTTCTTTCTCTACTACATCTCCCTTCTCCGTCATTTTCATAATCTCTTTTCTGTATAGGATACAGGCCTGTCTCAAAATTTTTACATCCTGCTGACAGTAATACGCGAGCTCTTTCTGCAAGTCAAACGCCTCAGAGCTGTGGTCCCGATACCAGTCGAGAAACTCTGCTTTTTCTCTGGGCATCATGCTTTCTACACCATAGTGCTCCATACCGGGCATAGGCCCCACGTAATTTTGATTTTCTAACGTGTTAAAAAAGTGTGGAAAATACCCTTTGCACCCTTCAAACCCCATCGCCTGCGGTAGCTTGCTAAGCTTCATGGGCAAGAAGTTTAAAGAGTCTATAAAACGAATGCCCAGGGCCTTAACTTCCACGCACATTAGTTTACTACCCTGAGTGATCAGTTCTAGGCCCATCTTTTCCTTGAGTAACTGTCTAACGATAAAGTATGCATCATAACCTTTAGAATTGTGTGCTAGGAACGTGTAGTCCCGAAACTCTTTGCCAATAAAGGTCTTCACAAACACAGAAAGACACTCATCGCCCTTAAATTCCCAGGATTTTTCTGGCTTTAGGGACATAGCAAAAATGTAATTGGGAGTGTGCACCCCGGTCTCCTGCGTGCATTCAAAATCATAAAAGATATACTTTTCTGAAGATTCGGGCTTTTTAAGGCTGTCCATAAAACAGAGGTGACCGTCTACATCACCAACGATCAAACCCTGACACTGCTTACACCGTCTCCCTTTACACCTATGCCGTTTGTCCACGTAAGACTGACACTTCTCACACAAAGTTTTAGACAGGCATTCAACTTGGTTTTTTGATGCACAGTCGATATGTCTGTCTAAACACTCTTTGGACCGACAATACAGTCTACAGCTAGGACACCGCTGCTGCTCGCCCACGCTGTCTGAGCACGTTACGCTCAAGCAGAGGCGGCAATGATACCTGCAAGAGTGGTCGTGGCTGTACACCATGTGGCAAAACTCACAATAATTTTTCGCTCCGAACAACTTTTTTACATCCAGAACCCCATAGTAATGCTCATCGTGCAACAGGATAAAATAAGTCTTAGGGTACACTGTGTCCCCCGTTTTAAAAAAGCCCCAGCCGCCTTTTGCCGTATACAGCACCACCTGTATGTGAACTCCTAAATGCTGTTCAAACTTTGCTACGTCGCTAAGCATAACCTTTTTTTGATCTGACCACCCCAGTTTCTCATGTAACTTTCTCGCCTCCGCTAACAATTCCGCGTCCGTAGGTTTACGATCGGACATAACGGCCAAGAGCCCACCCGCAAAACACAAATTGGTACCGGTGTAAGTCAGGTCTACTAAACACTGTCTCTTTTTATGAATAATTTGACTATTAAGGATAGTATTTAAAACTCTACGAGCGCCCCCACCCCTGTTTTTTACAACTGTCACCACAAGGCGCAACGTCCCATCGAGATGCAACTCTCTATTGCTCTGTAGCAGTTTTGAGGTCTGATTTAAGAAATCCTCAGCAGACAGCTCACCCCTAGTTTTTTTGACCGAAAACAAAGAGTTAGTTAAATTACGGCTCTCTAAACGTAACTGAACATAATCATCAGGGCCTACCCTACCACTAATGTCATCGAGCACTAACTGTATCCCCCGGTGTATGGCTTCAACAACCTGCTGAGCTGAATTTATTTGCTCAAGATTAACAAAACGAAATTCCTCACAATACACCGACCCCCCAAATCTGGATACTTCACGTTGCCAACTTCTCACTCTCTCCATATACACCTCGGCATTTTCGGGGTTACTTGGGGGTTCCTCTACGGGATCATTAGCGGCATCTTCTACATTAGATGCTATTTGAGAGTCAGACTCTGAGGCGCCTCCATGAGGGTCATCGGGAGTAGAACGGGACCCATCTAGAGCGCCCTCTGGGGAATTTGCTAAACCAGAGTCTGATTCCGCCTCCCCATTTTCAGACAAGCCAGTTTGAGAGCCTCCAGTAGGGGGCATCTCTTTTTGTTTTTGTTTTTTCCTCATTACCTCTTTAGCCCTTTTTAAAATTTTTACAACAACCTGGGCCTGGAACTTTTTGGCAGCCATCTGTTTATCCCCCAAACGCTGTCCCCCCTTTTGTTTACACATGAACTGATGTGTACCCTGGAGGGGGCCCCTTTTCACGACTAGTCATGCCTGTTCAGAGCCACCCTTTCCAGCCCTTATGTTTTTCAGCATGGCTCTGAACCAAGCATCATATTTTTCCCATTTCTTTCTAGAATCCCGTTCTTTTAGCCTACCCGAGGATACATCCGCCACCACTTTTCTGAGGGAAGCCTCAACCCCTTCCCAACTACTAGAATATGGGGGAGCTGGGACAAGCTTATGGTTTTGGGAGAATGGTTTGTCAGTTCTTGGTTTTTTATTCACAACCCCTAGAGCGCCTGCTCCGGGTTTGTGAATGTGGGCATTTTCGCTCACAGTTTCCTCAGGGCTTGGTGTGGTGGTGGCCGCTGAGGAACTGGAGTGCGGGTTGTGTGATTGCAATACCTCAGCATCGCAGAAGCTTTTAGTCCTTGGTTTTTTAAACGCAACCCCTAGAGCGCATGCTCCGGGTTTGCGCCCATTCAGAACCCCTAGAGTGCGTGCTCTGGGTTTGTGAATGTGGGTGTTTTCGCTCACAGTTTCCTCAGGGCCCGAGACAGTGGCAAGAGCTCTGCTCACCATATTCAGCAGAGTGGGCTTCCCTAAGGAAATTTTGTCAGATCGGGGGACAAACTTTATGTCGCAGTTGTTCAATGAGCTATGGAAGGTGTGTGGAGTGAAACAGCTTAAGACGGCCCCCTACCACCCCCAGGCCAATGGGCTGGTGGAAAGATTCAATGGGACCCTAAAATCCATGCTGGGGATGTATGCCAAAAAAAGGGGCCAATGTTGGGATGAACTATTACCGTTCCTGCTGTATGCCTACAGGGAGGTACCCCAAGAGTCCACAGGCTTTTCTCCATTTGACCTTCTGTATGGGAGGAAAGTGAGGGGACCCCTCGATCTCATCAGGGATACCTGGGAAGGGTGCAACACGGTAAGGGAGGAACCTGTGACTGAGTATGTCCAGAGGTTCAGGAGGGAGTTGAAAGACATGATGGAGATTGTACAAAACAACCTCCAGAGCTTTTTAATTTATAAGGGGGGTCGCACTCAGAGGTTTGCTATGTGAAAGGGGTCACCAGTAAAAAAAGTTTGAGAGCCACAATTTAGCTAAACCTCAAGTGTGAAATCTCACCCTCAGAACAGGGTTTCCCCCATGACTCCTGGCTCCAGACCAAGATAAAAACCAGAAATTAGAGAGCTTCTTTGGACATTTCTGACCCATTAGAAAGTTACCATTCTTAAAAACTGGGCAA
>NW_020710946.1:0-5544 GCF_002925995.2 Terrapene triunguis | reverse complement strand
CTGACCAATACATTTCTGCTTCAGCCTACTACAGAGCATGTAAGCTGCGAGCACAGAAGTAGGTGAGAGTTCACAAGATGGGGTTTGGGGTTCAGATTAGGCCCAGAGCAAAAGAGCTTCATCGACACTTTGGCCTTCCACTCTCCTGAGTTACCTGGTAGCTATGCCTAGTGGACCCCAACAATCCCTCCTTTGAGAACACTCAACAAACCTTTGTCAGAGTTTTCTCATACTCTAAAGACAAAATGCGATTAAGCTCCGTGCAATCAGGATTATCAATGAGAGGGTATAAGGGAACTTCTGGGGTATGGGAGGTACAAATCTTACCTATGAGCACTTTACAGCAAATGAGCAAAAGAATAAGAACAAAACATATTACCACACCTGTGAGCAAGATGCGAACAATGCTTCCCCTAGTCCCCCTAAACCAGGTATCCAAACCCAAAGGGAATCCAAAATAGTGGGTTCTCTTTCCTGGGCCTTCCACTGGTTAAAGGCCCGTTTGGCTGACAAGATGTGCTTGTTAATGTCCTGTGAAAACTCTGGGACATAGGTACAACACTCTTCTCCAATAAGGGCACATACCCCGCCTCGTGAGGCTAACACATAATCTAGGGCCTGACGGTTCTGTAAAGCCAGCAGTCGAAGCTGGTACAGCTCAGAACTTATGCTTTTCTCTATGGCTAGGGTATCATTGGCAAACTGGGTGAGAAATTTAGACAGTCTTCTGTAAAGTCGGGTTAGCCGTCCCACCCCATAGGAAGGGAGGACTATTATCCCAAACCTGTCTCCTTCACTGATGGGTTCTAAGGTAGCTCTCAAGGACCGATAGTACCTGGGGCGACCTGAGGGAGCCTGGGTAGAATGCGGAGGGGAGGAGCAAGATAGCCTTTGTAACAGCTACCATGCCAACCATTAGGAAGCCATTTGTAGGCACTAGTACCACAAACCCAAATACCCAGAAGATAAGAATTATTGTTGACACTAAACAAGTCAAAAAATAACAAGATCAAATACATAGGCCAGGTCGGCCTTCTGTGAAAAAAATAAAACCAATGCTCAGGGTTCTCGCGGGGAGTATGCTGTGACTGTTCAGAAAGATCACAATGCATTCCCAGTGATCCTTACTGTCTTTTGAATAACAGCTTAAGTCCCAAATCGTCGTTAGCAGTCTTCTCCGCAGGCTGGACAGTCCACTGTTCAGGAGCGGGCACTGCTTTCAGTCGAGAATGATGAATTCAGTTCTTGTGTCCTTCGACCTTTGCCGCTGTATGGGTGACAAGCAGGACGGTGTGGGGTCCCTTTCCACTTCTCTTGGAGAGGCTCGTCCTTCCAGGTCCGCACAAGAATGGAGTCACCGGGCTGCAAGGAGTGGACCGGAGTATCCAGCAGAAGAGGCTGTGAATCTTTGATGTACTTGTGAAGAAAAGAAAGAACAGCAGACAGAGGGCACATGTACAGAGACAAGAAACCACACCCCATCTCCCACTCCCCTGCCAGAACTGGGGTACCATTCATAGGCCATGCACTTCCAAACATAATCTCGAAGGGACTAAGCCCTATCCTATCCTTAGGGAGAGCACGAATGCGGAGTAACACAAGGGGCAAAGCATCAGGCCACTTAAGAGAGGCCTCCTGACAGACCTTTGAGAGGTGTCGCTTGAGTGTCTGATTTGTGCGTTCCACTACTCCACTGGCTTGAGGTCGCCAGGGTGTGTGGAGCTTCCAGGGAATCTGCAGAGCACTTGATATCTTTTGAACAATTTGAGATGTGAAGTGTGTTCCATTATCAGATTCCATCCACTGAGGAAGGCCGAAGCGAGGAATGATCTCCTATCAAACTTAAGAGCCACTGTCTTGGCAGTGTTGTTACGACATGGGAAGGCCTCAGGCCATTCGCTGAATCGATCCACTAAGACGAGAAGGTACCTGTACCCTTGGGTCCTGGGAAACTCAATAAAGTCTATTTGCCACACCAATCCTGGGCCTGGGGTAGGTTCCAGGGTGGCTGGTGGCACTGCTACTCCTGGTCGAGGGTTATTCTTTTGGCAGATTAAACATTCAGCCTGTACCTGTGATGCTAGGAGTTTAAGTCTAGAGGTTAAAAAATATTCATTCATGAGCTGGGTAAGAGCCTCTCTGCCTGCATGTGTGGTTTGATGCAGTTCCTGCAACACCGGTCGAATCAAGCCCTTGGGCAGGAGGATTTTTCCCTCTGTGGAATAAAGCCATCCCTCCTTTTCCCGGAGACCGAGCCTGTCAGCCAGGTTTCTGTCCTCTTGGGAGTACTGAGGGGCTGCAAGCTCCCCTACTGATGAGATAAGGGCATGCATTTGGGCATTTTCCTCTGTTGGTGATTTCAGGGTAGCAGCTCGCTTAGCTTCCCTGTCTGCCCTTGCATTGCCCTTGGTTACATCTTGATCTTCCCTTTGATGGGCTTTGCAATGCACCACTGCTACTGCTGAGGGGAGTTGTACTGCTTCTAAAAGCCGGAGAATTTGAGACCCATGCTTGACCGGAGAGCCTTGGGCTGTTAGCATTCCCTTTTGCTTCCACAGACCAGCGTGAGCATGCAATACCCCAAAAGCATACTTTGAGTCAGTAAAGATATTAACCGGTTTGTCTTTTGCCAGCTCAAGGGCACGGGTCAGGGCCACTAGTTCAGCAAGCTGGGCAGATGTTCCTGCCGGTAAACTCTCAGCTTCCATGGTATCATGAAGAGACACAATAGCATAACCAGCCCTCCTTTGCCCATCCACAACAGTACTACTTCCATCTGTATACCATTCCAAGTCAGCATTTGGGAATGGCTGATCTTTTAGATCTGGGCGGCTAGAATACTGAACATCTATGATTTCTAAACAGTCATGTTCCTGCTTTTCTGTCTCTGGTAGCAGGGTAGCTGGATTAAGGGAGGGACAGATCTGCAGGGTGACTTCAGGATTCTCTAACAGCTTCGCCTGGTACCGAGCAACCCGAGCCTGTGTGAGCCAAAGACCACCCTTAGTGTCCAGCAAGGCTCAGACCATATGGGGAATATACACTTGCACACTTCCTCCCAGTGTCAGCTTTTCCGCTTCCCCAAGCACTAGAGCAGTAGCTGCGACCGCCCTCAAACAGACTGGCCATCCCTTTGAAACTTGATCCAGTTGTTTAGAGAAGTATGCCACAGGATGTTTCCAGGCACCTAATAACTGAAATGCCCTGTCTGCTTCTGGGGACCAGTGAAAGGGGTCATGTTCCGCTCCCTTAACACATTCATACAGAGGTTTAGCCCACAGTCCAAACTCTGGAATCCATATTCTGCAAAAACCTGCCATGCCCAGGAATGCCCTAAGCCGTTTACGGTTGCTGGGGATGGGAACTTAGCAGATAGCCTCCTTTCTTTTGTTTGAGAGCTGTCTCTCTCCCTGCCTGATGTGAAATCCCAGATATTGAACCTCTGAAAGAGCAATTTGGGCTTTGCTTTGAGATACCCTGTATCCTCGCAGTCCAATAAAGTTTAGGAGACTCACAGTAGCTCTGAGACAAGGGATTAGACCCACAGCAGCAATTAACAAGTCATCTACATATTGCAGCAGGAGGGCTCTGTCTGAATTATCCCACTCCTCCAAGTCTCTGGCCAAAGCCTGTCCGAACAGAGTGGGGGAATTTTTAAATCCTTGGACCAATACTGTCCAGCAAAACTGCCTTTTAACCCTTCGTTTGTCTTCATTATGCCTTGCAGTATTTTGCAGATCTCACAGTTGCTTGGGCACATTCAGGCCCCCCTTTCTCTTGGTTGTCAGCCAAGTCTTAGCTGTGAACACTGTCCTTGGACGAGCCTGCTAGCTGTATTTTCCTCTCAGTTAACTCATTCTGTGCTTTTTCCTCTTCTCCCTTTCTCAGCTTCTTCTAACTTCCAAAGGAACCTTCCACTCTTCACTCATACACCTTTTCTCCAACCATTAACACATACACATTGCCATCACACACCTTTCCAGTAACATAACTTCTGTACAGAACTTTGAAGCAACAAACCAGGACGAGCACACTCACTTCTGAGGATTCCACTCTGTACAACCTCTGGTGTCCAATAGCTTTCCCTTTAAACCTTAAATGCCTTCCCCGTCTTCCTTCTTAGCCTTGGCTATAACCTGAATCCGCTCCACTTCAGACAACAGGGTTCTCATAAGTATATTACAGTCATCCCAGTCAGGCTTATGGCTAGCCAGACATCTTTCAAAGATAGAAATGAACTTGCTTGGATTCGTTGAGAATTCTCCTGCCTCTGCCTTGAAAACAGCCAGACGTACAGGTTTAAAAGCCACTGACACTATCTGAGCTGCCCGTTCCTGGGTTCCTGGATGGGCTACCACACTCTCAGTAATCAACGGATACAATCCCACTGGGGGGGTACTCTCTGAAGCCTGTGGGGGTGGAGGAGCCGAAGGGGACACCGATTCTGGCATTACAACAGTGGGAGGGTTCTGGGGTTTAGCAGCCGATACTACCGAGCCTGTCGGAGTCAAATGGCACTTGAACAAAATATCAGTCCTATTTCTTAACACCATAAACGTATACGCATAGAGATGTTCATTCCCTTTACCTGTTCTCTGACAAAACAAAAGCAATTGAAGGATCGTGTTGCAATTAAGTGATCCTTCCGGTGGCCACCTTTCTTGGCACTCCAGCTGATACTGAGGCCAATCAACTGTACAGAACCTTTTCAATTTACTTTTAATCAACTGATCAGATCCAAACACTTTCCAGTTCCCCAGAATGCATTCTAAGGGTGTACACTGTACCCTGCCAGCTGTACTCTGTCCCTGCCCCATACTGAGGGAGACTCTGGGCGTCCCCAGGTCAAAACAGGCAGACTCTGGGCGTCCCCAGGTCAAGACAGATAAAGTCCCCACTGGACTGTTCCTACCTTATCCAAGGGTCCGGTTCTGCACCGTCGCCCTATCCACGGGACCGGTTCCCCACCGTCGCCTGCAGCTGCTTCTCCACTGTCTGTGTGCGTTGCACCGTTGTGCCCTCCGGAGTCGAGCAAACCACATCTCTGCCGAGGCCCCCGATGAAGTCACCGGTGAGCTCTGGGCGTCGGTCGTCGCCGTAATCCATCGGCCACCAGGAGGGATCCGGGCAAGGCTAAATTTCAGCCTCGAGCCCACCCAGGGACGCCAAAACTGTTGACCGCCTAAGGGGCTCGAGGCGACAACAATGGTCCGTGGCCCAGTGTGCTTAGCACCAATGAAGACACCGAGGGGAGAAAGCAAGCCAAGTTTATTTCAGAGCTCTGAAATGGCACTAGGAGACCAGCATGTCTCAAATCCAGTGCAACAAATACAAACAACTTTTACCTTTTATACTCCAAACTGTTTCCATACATCTCTTTGTCTGGCTGTTCCTCCTTACCCCTCCCTTCCAGAGAACTGTTACAATAAGCTCTACATAAGCTTGTGAGAAAACTTTCCCCGTCTCTGCAACCTTGGGTTAGATGCCTGTAAACTAACTACCCCTCCTGTTCCCGCCTCCTTATCTCTATTATTTCTGCTAGTG
>NW_020710945.1:0-1242 GCF_002925995.2 Terrapene triunguis | reverse complement strand
GTTGGGAAGGAATTTTCCTCCAGGGCAGATTGGCAGAGGCCCTGGGGGTTTTTTGCTTTCCTCTGCAGCATGGGGCATGGGTCACTTGCTGGAAGATTCTCTGCATCTTGAAGTCTTTAAACCATGATTTGAGGACTTCAATGGCTCAGACACAGGTTTGATACAAGAGTGGGTGGGTGGGTGAGATTCTGTAGCCTGCGTTGTGCAGGAGGTCAGACTAGATGATCATAATGGTCCCTTCTGACCTTAAAGTCTATGATTCTAAGGTGGAATTTTCAGAGATTTTCAACCTCGAGCAAGTCTCTTCTGAGCATGTGCAAACTACAGCTTTTCAAAGGTTTGTAACATCTTTTATTGGACCAACTTCTGTTGGTGAGAGAGACAGACTTTCAAGCTTACATAGAACTCTTCTTTGGGTCTCTAGACCTGAAGCTCGAAAGTTTGTCTCTCTCAACAGAAGTTGCTCTGATAAAAGATATTACCTTGTCTCTCTTGTATACAATCAGTTGATTTAACAGGTTATTTTGAGGGGGGGGGAGGAGGTTAAAGCTTCTGCTCTCCAATGGGGGTGTCTGGACCCCAACTGTTACAACCCCCCACACTTTTCTTAGTTCCTGGAGGGCTGTGGTCCTCCTCCCTAATGGAATTACATTCACTCATGGCCCACAATGATACATAAACTAGTAAGATCTCCCAAAGATATTGCAGGAAATTGCCATATTTGTCACATATGCCACTTAAGTTTGCAGCAAAATAAATGACTTTTGCAGTAAACTCACTTGTCTGCTGTATTGTATCTAAAGAAGGCTATGTCCATTTATTCATTATTCCTGTATATATTTCTGTATATAAATATTTTTAACAGAAAATAAAGAGGGACTGATGCAAATATTTACACTTCTGTTTATTCCCTGGAGACAACTACTACCAAATGGCACATTCTGCTATTCCTTATATAGGAAGGCATTAGAGGGTGGCTGTCTAGTACCTGCTGGTGAGTCTTACTACCTGGAGTTGTAACTACCTGGAAAAGAGTGCAGAATGTGTGTCCAACTCCTGCATGCCCAGAAACATAGGCACCGATTTTCTGATTTCCCAGGGGTGCTCCACCCACGCTTTGCCCCAGGCCCTGCCCCCACTCCACCCCTTCCCACCCCCACCCTGCCCTAGCCCCACCTCTTGCTGTGCCCACTCCGCCCCCGCCCCTCCCAGCCTCCTCCCCCTCGCTCTGCCTCTTCCTGC
>NW_020710944.1:5920-9110 GCF_002925995.2 Terrapene triunguis | reverse complement strand
GCCTGCGTTGTGCAGGAGGTCAGACTAGATGATCATAATGGTCCCTTCTGACCTTAAAGTCTATGATTCTAAGATGGAATTTTCAGAGATTTTCAACCTCAAGCAAATCTCTTCTGAGCATGTGCAAACTACAGCTTTTCAAAAGTTTGTAACTTGGACAAAGTTGGGCAGATTTTCACAGATATAGCAAAAGGCATACCCTTGAGACAAAGGCCACCCCCACACCAAATTTTAAGTTCTTACTACAAAGCATGGGGGCATTAGAGCTTCTCAAAGAAAAGGTCACTAGAATTTTTTTTACATGGGCAAAACAATGTATTTTTAACTAGCCTTGCCCTCAGAAATGGCAGAACCATTTTGACTGAAACTTTCCATTCCGCATGAGACAGACATCTAGCATGGAAAATTTCAACCTGAATGGTTACAGTTTAGCAAAGTTATAAGCAACTGAAAACAGGGTCTTATGATAGGAAATGTTGGGCAACCTTAATATGTGGTGCTATCAGCCCTGCCTTTAATTATGCAATATGAAACATTTTTTTCTACAACATTACATACATATGTTTAATTTTTAGCACTCTATCCTATTCTGTATATGCCACATAAGCAAAGTCCATTGATTTAATGTATATTAAAATTACATGGGGTAAGCCATACTTACTTCATGTTAAAGTATATAGCTCTTTAATAACCTGAAAATCAAAAAGAAATCTTACACAAAGTGAAAACACGGACAAATTGCTACGGAGGAGTATAAAACAATAGCCTTCCCACAAGCACAAGATCTCAGCCTGGCTTCCCCCAGCTAGTTACTCCTTGCAGAATGACACCAACTGCCCGTCCAGTCCCAAGTTTCTACAAATTTGTCCTCCCTGAGTTCTTTTAACTATCAGACACTCAGACTTTTCCTGTTTGGTTCATCACCCCTTATGGCATGAAACCAGCTCCTCAGATACCAGCTTACTTTGGTCCCCACACTCCACCCAGTTTGCACACCAGAGATGTGCTTGGGGTAAAAATAAACAAAAGGTTTTATTTATGTAACCCTTCTGCCCATCTAAGGGTATGTCTACACTACGAGGGTAATTCGATTTTACTTAAATCGAATATGTGGAATCGATATTGCAAAGTCGAACGTGTGTGTCCACACTAAGGACACACTAAGGACAGTAATTCGACTTTGTGAGTCCACACTAACGGGGCGAGCGTCGATATTGGAAGCGGTGCACTGTGGGCAGCTATCCCACAGTTCCCGCAGTCCCCGCTGCCCATCGGAATTCTGGGTCGAGCCGCCAATGCCTTCTGGGTAAAAAAAATTTGTCGTCATCCGTCCGTCACTAACGCCCTCCCTCCCTCCATGAAAGCGCCGGCGGGAAATCAGTTCGCGCACTTTTCTGGTCAGTGACAGCGCGGACGCCACAGCACTGCGATCATGGATCACGCTGCGACCATCGCTGCACTTGTGGCCGTTCTCAACACCTCGCAGCTTATCATACACCTTTCCCTGAGGCAGATGCAGAGAAATCGGGCGAGGAGGCTACGGCACCGCCGTGAGAGCCTGAAGTCGGAGAGTGGCACAGAGCTGTCAGAAACCACGAGCCCCAGCGCCCAGGACATCACGGTGGCAATGGGGCATGTGGATTTTGTTGAACGGCGATTCTGGGCCCGGGAAACAAGCACGGACTGGTGGGACCGTATAGTGCTTCAGGTCTGGGATGAATCCCAGTGGCTGCGAAACTTTCGCATGCGGAAGGGGACTTTCCTCGAACTTTGTGAGTTGCTGTCCCCTGCCCTGAAGCGCAAGGACACCCGCATGCGAGCAGCCCTGACTGTCCAGAAGCGAGTGGCCATAGCCCTCTGGAAGCTTGCAACGCCGGACAGCTACCGGTCAGTCGCGAACCACTTTGGTGTGGGCAAATCTACCGTGGGGGTTGTTGTCATGCAAGTAGCCAAGGCAATCGTGAAGGTACTGCTCCCAAAGGTAGTGACCCTGGGAAACGCGCAGGTCATCATAGATGGCTTTGCCGCGATGGGATTCCCAAACTGCGGTGGGGCTATAGATGGGACTCACATCCCTATCCTGGGACCGGACCACCAGGCCAGCCAGTACATCAACAGAAAGGGCTACTTTTCAATGGTGCTGCAAGCACTGGTGGACCATCGGGGACGGTTTACAAACATCTACGTCGGATGGCCGGGCAAGGTTCATGACGCTCGTGTGTTCAGGAACTCTGGTCTGTTTAGACGGCTGCAGGAAGGTATTTACTTCCCAGACCACAAAATAACTCTTGGGGATGTGGAGATGCCTACAGTCATCCTCGGGGACCCAGCCTACCCGCTAATGCCCTGGCTCATGAAGCCCTATACTGGCGCCCTGGACACAGAAAAAGAACTGTTCAACTACCGGCTGAGCAAGTGCAGAATGGTGGTGGAGTGTGCTTTTGGCCGTCTCAAAGGGAGATGGAGAAGCTTACTCACTCGCTGTGATCTCAGTGAAACCAATATCCCCATCGTTATTGCAGCTTGCTGTGTGCTCCACAATCTGTGTGAGAGCAAGGGGGAGACCTTTATGGCGGGGTGGGAGCTAGAGGCAAATAGCCTGGCTGCTGATTACGTCCAGCCAGACAGCCGGGCCATTAGAAGATCCCAGCGGGACGCCCTGTGCATCCGGGAGGCTTTGAAAGCTAGGTTCCTGAGTGAGCAGGGCAACCAGTGACTTTTCAGTTTGTGGACAGAAAAGCTGAACCTGCCCCCGTTTCTTTACCCAGTTCATTTTGACTATCCTCTCCAGTTACATACCCCCTTCACCCCCTTCCCCTTCCCAAAAAATAAAATCATTTCGATTTTGTTAATGAACACCGTTGTCTGTATTGCTGTTTTCGCGGGAATATTTTAAACCGGGGACGCAGACTGTGGCGGGGGGCGGGTTTAGTGTTCTGATGCAAATGATGCTTCTAAACTCCCGGAATGACAGGCTCCGCACTGGTGGACTGGTTATTTCAATGGAGCCTGCCAGCACTCCTGGGTGGGACTGTGTGTATGTGTCGGCTATGTGACTTTCTGGCAGGGGGGGTAGGGTTACAGATCCCCTGCTGCGTGGATCTGTGAGCCAGGATAAGGACCGCTGCATAAGATCTGTAACTGCCCTCCCCCGCCACAAAGTCACAGAGCAACCCCCCCCCCCCCCCCC
>NW_020710944.1:0-5820 GCF_002925995.2 Terrapene triunguis | reverse complement strand
CCCCCCCCCCCCCCCCAAAACATGAAAAACACCTCCCAGACTGACCAGGGTAACCAGTGACTGCACTGTGTATGTGTCCTGATGCTGGACCTGACACCGCCTCTGTACCCTGCTAAAGGTCACTGTCCTGTCCAATTACCAAGCCCCTTCCCCCCCTCCAGACAGACTCTCCCTCAAAAGAACCTGACTGAAACAGTAATGGAGAGAAACAAACATTTTATTGCGAACCAGACATGAAACGTGGGGTGTGAAACTTGGACGGGGGCTTGTGTGAGGTGGGTAGGAAAGGACTTATGAAATTTTGGGGAATGTCAGCCTTCTACTGCTAGAGCAGTCTGCAGGGGTTGACTGAAAGTTTTAACGGCCCTTGCCGCCCCTCCTTCTTTGGACTTTGGGTGAGGGTGGTGTGGGACTTGGTGGCGGGTGAGGGCGGTTACAGATAGACTGCAGCGGGGCTCTGTCCTCCTGCCTCCGGTCTTGCAGAACATCCACAAGGCGCCGGAGCGTGTCCGTTTGCTCCCTCATTAGTCCAAGCAGCTTTTCAGTAGCCTGTTGGTCCTCCTGACGCCACCTCTCCTCCCGTTCCATGACTGCTCGGTGCATTTGTGACAAGTTCTCCCTCCACTGTGTCTGCTGGGCTGCCTGGGCTCGGGAGCAGCCCATTAGTTCTGAGAACATGTCTTCACGCGTCTTCTTCTTCCTCCGCCTAATCTGCGCTAGCCTCTGGGAGTGTGCTGACAGGCTGGGTTGGGAGACAGTCGCAGATGTGTCTGTGTGAATTTTAAAAAGGGAGTGAATTCCTGAGACAGATAAATGAAATTGTATACAAAGAACCTAGTCTTTCTCTGTGAACAAGACCATGCACTGAACCTCTCACATGCGCACTCAGGACAAGGTCGAATTTTCGGCCGTCGCCTTCAGTGCCTGTGGACTTGCGGAGGTCTTGGAGTGTTCAGAGAACTGTGGCTGGAGACCTGAACTTCTGGAGCGGGCAATAATGGTAAGCCGCAGACTTGTGGCTGCTTAAAACTCCAGCTGTAGCACTGGCCTCCTTTCACATTGAAAGCAATGCCAGTCTCTGCTGCCAGCAATCAGGACAGCATCAACTCTGCCCCTGTCCCACCCCCTCGCGGCTGTCCCAGGGAAAGATCCCTGTATGCTGCCCCTCTCCCTCCACCGCGTGGCTGTAAAGCAGTCCCAATACTAACATTCCCCTCCCTAATTCAAAGCAGGGCGTCATGAGCGACATCACCCTCCTGAGGATCCCGGACACCCAGAGAGAACGCATGCTGCGGGAAAGCATGCAGAAACCGGGGCCGTATGCCGCCATGCTATGTCGTGCGATGATCCCGGAGTACTTGATTGTGGCGTGGAGGGGACATGTCTGCTACCACGGAGGGCCCACTAAGATCGCCCTACCCCGGAACCTGATCAACAGGCTTGAGCTCTACCTCCACGAGACCTACGAGGAGTTCTCCTACGAGGATTTCTCGTCGATCCCCGGCCACATTGACCGGATTTTCGCGTAGGTGCACTGGGACTTTGGAGTGGAGCGTCTTGGGCCTGGGAATCATGTAGTAACGGACATTGTGAAAATTTTTTAAAACACTTGGGACTAAATTGAGAAGAGCCTAAGACAGAGAAATCATGAAAACCCATTTGTTACCTTTGTAAATATTCCTGTTTTGTACCTGATTATTTTTTTACTAGTTTACAGCACTTTTATAAATATACATTGTTAATAGTATAAATATTACCGTTCTGTTTTAAATAAATGTTTACATGTTTACAGCACTTACTGCTTGATCCTTCCCCTGATTCTGTGTCCGGGGTAAGGGATGGGGACGGTTGGTACGGGATCTCGGTAAGGGTGATGAAGAGCTCCTGGCTGTCGGGGAAATCAGCGGTGCCAGCGCTGTCGACTGCCTCGTCCTCCTCATCTCCTTCCTCCTCTTCCCCGTCCGCTGAGGAACCGGCCGCGGACAATATCCCATCCTCGGAGTCCACGGTCAGGGGTGGGGTAGTGGTGGCGGCCGCTCCCAGGATGGAATGCAGTGCCTCGTAGAAACGGGATGTGTGGGGCTGGGATCCGGATCGTCCGTTAGCCTCTTTGGTTTTTTGGTAGCCTTGTCTCAGCTCCTTGATTTTCACGCGGCACTGCGTTGCATCCCGGCTGTAGCCTCTCTCTGCCATGGCTTTGGAGATCTTCTCGTAGATCTTAGCATTCCTTCTTTTGGAGCGCAGCTCTGAAAGCACGGACTCATCGCCCCACACTGCGATGAGATCCAAGACTTCCCGATCAGTCCATGCTGGGGCCCTCTTTCTATTGGATTGCACGGCCATCTCTGCTGGAGAGCTCTGCATAGTTGCCACTGCTGCTGAGCTCCCCTCGATGTCCAAAGAGGAACTGAGATTCAAACTGCCCAGACAGGAAAATGAAAATGAATTCAAATTTTCCCGGGGGTGTGGCTGGTCAGAGCATCCGAGCTCGGACTGCTGTCCAGAGCGTCAACAGAGTGGTGCACTGTGGGATAGCTCCCGGAGCTATTACCGTCGATTTCCATCCACACCTAGCCTAATTCGATATGGCCATGTCGAATTTAGCGCTAATCCTCTCGTTGGGGAGGATTACAGAAATCGATTTAAAGAGAGCTTTATGTCGAACTAAATGGCTTCCTGGTGTGGACGGGTGCAGGGTTAATTCGATATAACGGCGCTAAAGTCGACATAAAAGCCTAGTGTAGACCAGGCCTAAGTTGGCAGCAACAAGGGCCGGGTTCTGTATCTAGGGGTTCCGTTTCAATAACACAATGCAAAACCGGCTCGAGCCCCCACCCAGTGACCTGGGACAATTACATACCACCCCCCTGGGTACCTCTAAGAGGCAATACTTCCCCTCTCGCAAGCACGGAGTCTGAGTGTAGCAGAAAATGTTTAATAACATGAGGTAAACGATATCAGCATAAAATTGGAAAAACACCACAAACAGGATTCCTAACACAAACCATGAGCAAAACCCACCCCAGCAAATTGGGCTGTGTCCTTTCCCTTTGGTTCTTGAATCCAGCAACCCAAAAATCACCCAGAGTCCCCAAAGTCCAACATCCCCAAAGTCTCTGGGGTCCAGCAACCACCCAAAGTCCCAAAAGTCCAACAACCCCCAAAGTCTCTGCCCCTGGTCAGTGCAGCCCCAGAGTAAGGGGGGGGGCACGCAGGGTGTTAAGGGGCACCTTACGTGATCCGAGGCTGGCCAGCCGTCTGTTTCTCTGTGGGGGTTCCGCCGCAGCCTTTACCACGAGCCAGTCCACTTTCCTGCCATCCCACGAACTGCTCCGCTCTACAAGCTGCTCCGCTCCACTCCACTCCGCTCCGCTCACCGACCTGTGAGCTGTTCCAGCCGTCCCCGCAAACAGCTCCACTCGCCATTCCTTGGGCCACTCCAACCAGCCCCGCAAGGCTCCACGCCGCTCGCTGCTCCTCCAGTCGTCCCCACAAATTGCTCCGCCAGCTGCTGAGCAATATAGCTTCAGGCTCCCCCACTAGTTAACATAGCCTCAGTGATCTCAGCTCTTAATAACATCAGCTCTTTTGTGATTTCAGCTCTTAGCAATTTCAGCTCATAGTAGGGGAGCCCCAGTGCTGGTGCTGCACCATTGGCCCAAAGTGAATTCAGCTCAGCAGCCTGTAACTAGACTTCTAAGGGAATCAAAGTTAGCTCTGACATTCCACAGTGGAGAGAGGAGGTGGTGCAATTGGTGTTTCGGCCCCTCAGAGGGGGCCCATACCATCAGGTACAAATACCTGTCCCCATCCTCTCTCAATTCACTGGGTTTTGTAACCCATGCACCTTGTCAAGCAAGTGCTACTTAGGTAATGGTGAAGGACTTACTCAGTCCTTCTGTCATACAACAGTTCCACTGGCCTTGATTCACAGAATCAGGGTAACAAAACTTTATTCTTCCTGCCCCAATAATAGAGAAACTGGGGATCCCACACCAGCCAAAGTAACCACTTTCAGTTGCTGTGTTTCCTGCCAGGCGAGTGGGTGTGCCTATGCAAACAAGATCAGCCCCTGGAGTTCTTTTCCACACTCGCCATAATTCACCACCAGATGTCAGGGTAGAGCTCATCCTGACTCTGCTTACATCTAATAGAAAAAACACAGATTCAAAGACGAAATAGTAAGGGAAAGCAAACACTTACAAATTACACAGTAAATAAACATAAAGCTGCAACCACAGGCTTTACACTTCCATGTTAGATGAATTCCCTTTTCTAATACAAGTTACCTATTTCCTTTGAACAGTTTCCCAGTGTACCCTTTAACTATAGGAGAGATCCAACATTTCACGGACAGCTTCCTGTCTAGAGGCTGTCCCTCAGTTTCTGGATGTCTTTCACTTCAAACTCCTTCCATTTTAAAAGGGTTTGCAGGGTGTTTTTTTTTTTCTTTAGTCACTATACCTATTCAAAGTGGGGAAATCCCCAGTTGTCACAGTGTCTTTCTATTAACTTTAATGGCCTATCCTAGACTTTTCCTGGGTTGTACAGGGAATGGGTACTTGAAGCTGGTTTCATGTAAACAACTGGTTTGGGAGGTACACCTCTACCCCGATATAACGCTGTCCTTGGGAGCCAAAAAATCTTACCGCCTGATTGCTTCACTGTCCTGTTGTGAGATGATGCTAAAGTTGTACCACAGTTAAAATGTATAATTTTCTCTATATGTCCATGTATACATTCATAACCATAGTCTGTATTCATATCTTATAATGACCATCAAGTTCAGAACATTACAACCTTTCATAAAAGACCTTACTCCGTATGTGTTATAGTACAATAATATTGTATACAATTGTCAGATGCAGTGTTGTACTTGTGTTGGTCCAGGATATTAGAAAGACGAGTGAGGTAACATCTTTTATTGGACCAACTTCTGTTGGTGAGAGAGACAGACTTTCAAGCTTACATAGAACTCTTCTTTGGGTCTCTAGCCCTGAAGCTCGAAAGTTTCTCTCTCAACAGAAGTTGCTCCGATAAAAGATATTACCTTGTCTCTCTTGTATACAATCAGTTGATTTAACAGGTTATTTTTTTGGGGAGTGGGGAGGAGGTTAAAGCTACTGCTCTCCAATGGGGGTGTCTGGACCCCAACTGTTACAACCCCCCACACTTTTCTTAGTTCCTGGAGGGCTGTGGTCCCCCTCCCTAATGGAATTACGTTCACTCATGGCCCACAATGATACATAAACTAGTAAGATCTCCGAAAGATATTGCAGGAAATTGCCATATTTGTCACATATGCCACTTAAGTTTGCAGCTAAATAAATGACTTTTGCAGTAAACGCACTTGTCTGCTGTATTGTGTCTAAAGAAGGCTATGTCCATTTATTCATTATTCCTGTATATATTTCTGTATATAAATATTTTTTCACAGAAAATAAAGAGGGACTGATGCAAATATTTACACTTCTGTTTATTCCCTGGAGACAACTACTACCAAATGGCATATTCTGCTATTTCTTATATAGGAAGGCATTAGAGGGTGGCTGTCTAGTACCTGCTGGTGAGTCTTACTACCTGGAGTTGTAACTACCTGGAAAAGGAAAAGAGTGCAGAATGTGTGTCCAACTCCTGCATGCCCAGAAACATAGGCACCGATTTTCTGATTTCCCAGGGGTGCTCCACCCACGCTCTGCCCCAGGGCCTGCCCCCACTCCACCCCTTCCAACCCCCACCCTGCCCTAGCCCCACCTCTTGCTGTGCCCACTCTGCCCCCGCCCCTCCCAGCCTCCTCCCCCTCGCTCTGCCTCTTCCTGC
>NW_020710943.1:0-1015 GCF_002925995.2 Terrapene triunguis | reverse complement strand
GTTGCAACTGCCAGCAACTGGACACATTAAGATCTTAACTCTGTCGAGGAGGAGAGGCCGTGTTTTGGTGGTGGCTCGGATGTTGGACCATACTGCAGTGGTCGGTGTTGCTGTGAATTGTGTATTGTTAACTGTACTTAGGTTATTTTCATATGCAACATAACACATAAGTAACGTAGTAAGTCCTGCTCACCCCGCAGTGTACTAGACAACCCGGACCCAACCTTCTCGGGCCCACTCTAATGGGAAGTCTGGAACACTAATTGGAATAGGTGTGGTCTGCCCATACGAGAGAAGGTGCATGGCACTGTCCTACACAAGGGGCAGTGGGACAAATGGAATAGCGACACCTTCCACCTTGATGCCTGGCCCTATCAGAAAATGTGTCGCCATATGTCCTATGCTTTTCCAGGGATACCTGGGCAGGCGGATCCCAAAAGAAAAAGAAAAAAAAGGTTAGGATATAGATACTCAGGCCTGTCTGTAAAGGCCTATCCTTTAAGAATTTAGGTGTATTCTTATCACTTAGCTAGTTATAGAGGTATAAAAGAAAGAATTAAAATCACTCTCTGTCTGTGTAAGGGACAATCTGAGGCTCTGTTCTTAGGCTAAGGCTTTTGGCTAAGCAGCAGAGGCAGCCATAAGCTGAGAAGTGAAGGGTCACATCCTCACATTCCAAACTAGTCACATGGAAATAAGGTGCTATTGGGCTGTTAGGAATCCAATCCTGTCCTGATATTCCCATCGCCTCCAGAGAAAGGAAAGAGCCTAGAACATGTAAAAGGAAATTTAGTTTGATAGTTTTTTGTCTGGTAAGAACTTACTTATCAATAAACACAGCTGGAAAACCCTTATGTCTGTATAAATGTAGTTGTGAAATCCTCACTTCTGTTTTGTTTTGTATGTTTATTTGCACGGTCTCTGTCTGGTTCTGTAATTGTTTCTGTCTGCTGTATAATTAATTTTGTTGGGTGTAAACTAATTAAGGTGGTGGAATATAATTGGTTAAATAACC
>NW_020710942.1:0-1563 GCF_002925995.2 Terrapene triunguis | reverse complement strand
TGCAGATGCACACTGTGACATCAGGAGCTGTGGCAGAGTTACTTGCTCGCATTGTTGTCCTCTTTAACCTTCCTTGTAAGCATCAAGTAGTAGCTATAGTTGGAGGAACTGAAGGAGCGATGGTTTGATCCAGTATGGCAAGCCAGATGTTCCAATCCGTATAGGGAAGCTGTTGCTTCTGCTCTCTTTTGCTCTGATTTTTGAAGTATGTCATTAGACTAAGGCTAAAATTTTCAAACATGCCCATGTGGCCTAGATGCTTGAGAGTCTAAGTCTCATTAGCAGCCAGTGGGACTTACACTTCTAGGGTCAGATTTTCAAAGGTATTCATAGGTGCAGATCTGTGCCTAGTGAGATTTTCAAAAGGGTCTAAGTGAGTTAGGCACCTAACTCCAATTAAAATCAATTTGAATTAGACCCCTAACCTGCTTAGGTGCTTTTGAAACGCCCACTAAGTACCTATCTACCACTGTAAGGGTTTAAATACCTTTGAAAAATCTGCCTCTAAGTCTCTTTTGAAAATGGGACTTCGGGTCCTAAGTTACTTAGATGCTTCTGAAAGTGTTCCCTGGTCTATACACAAAGATGTGCTGGTTTAACTAAAAGTGTGATTTTTAAACCGGTTTAGTCAAATCTTTGGATATGTCTACACTACCCGTTGGATCAGCGGGCAGCGATCGATCCAGCAGGGATCAATTTATCGGGTCTAGTCTAGACACGATAAATCGACCCCCGAGTGCTCTCCAGTCGACTCCTGTACTTCACCGCCGCGAGAGGTGCAGGCGGAGTCGACGGGGGAGCGGCAGCAGTCGACTCACCGCGGTGAAGACACCACGGTAAGTCGATCTAAGTACGTCGACTTCAGCTACGTTATTCACGTAGCTGAAGTTGCGTATCTTAGGATATAGATATTCAGGCCTGTTTGTAAAGGCCTATACTTTAAGAATTTAGGTGTATTCTTATCACTTAGCTAGTTATAGAGGTATAAAAGAAAGAATCAAAATCACTCTCTGTCTGTGTAAGGGACAATCTGAGGCTCTGTTCTTAGGCTAAGTAAGGCTTTTGGCTAAGCAGCAGAGGCAGCCATAAGCTGAGAAGTGAACGGTCACATCCTCACATCCCAAACTAGTCACATGGAAATAAGGTGCTGTTGGGCTGTTAGGAATCCAATCCTGTCCTGATATTCCTGTCACCTCCAGAGAAAGGAAAGAGCCTAGAACATGTAAAAGGAAATTTAGTTTAATAGTTTTCTGTCTGGTAAAAACTCACTTATCAATAGACACAGCTGGAAAACCCTTATGTCTGTATAAATGTAGTTGTAAAATCCTCACTTCTGTATTGTTTTGTATGTTTATTTGCACGGTCTCTGTCTGGTTCTGTAATTGTTTTTGTCTGCTGTATAATTAATTTTGCTGGGTGTAAACTAATTAAGGTGGTAGAATATAATTGGTTAAATAACCATGTTACAGTATGTTAGGATTGGTTAGTTAAATTTCAGTAAAATGATTGGTTAAGATATAGCTAAGCAGAACTCAAGTTTTACTATATAGTCTGCAGACAATC
>NW_020710941.1:0-1223 GCF_002925995.2 Terrapene triunguis | reverse complement strand
TGCAGATGCACACTGTGACATCAGGAGCTGTGGCAGAGTTACTTGCTGGCATTGTTGTCCTCTTTAACCTTCCTTGTAAGCATCAAGTAGTAGCTATAGTTGGAGGAACTGAAGGAGCGATGGTTTGATCCAGTATGGCAAGCCAGATGTTCCAATCCGTATAGGGAAGCTGTTGCTTCTGCTCTCTTTTGCTCTGATTTTTGAAGTATGTCATTAGACTAAGGCTAAAATTTTCAAACATGCCCATGTGGCCTAGATGCTTGAGAGTCTAAATCTCATTAGCAGCCAGTGGGACTTACACTTCTAGGGTCAGATTTTCAAAGCTATTCATAGGTGCAGATCTGTGCCTAGTGAGATTTTCAAAAGGGTCTAAGTGAGTTAGGCACCTAACTCCAATTAAAATCAATTTGAATTAGACCCCTAACCTGCTTAGGTGCTTTTGAAACGCCCACTAAGTACCTATCTACCACTGTAAGGGTTTAAATACCTTTGAAAAATCTGCCTCTAAGTCTCTTTTGAAAATGGGACTTCGGGTCCTAAGTTACTTAGATGCTTCTGAAAGTGTTCCCTGGTCTATACACAAAGATGAGCTGGTTTAACTGAAAGTGTGATTTTTAAACTGGTTTAGTCAAATCTTTGGATATGTCTACACTACCCGTTGGATCAGCGGGCAGCGATCGATCCAGCAGGGATCAATTTATCGGGTCTAGTCTAGACACGATAAATTGACCCCTGAGTGCTCTCCTGTCGACTCCTGTACTTCACCGCCATGAGAGGCACAAGCGGAGTCGACGGGGGAGCAGCAGCAGTCGACTCACGGCGGTGAAGACACCATGGTAAGTCGATCTAAGTACGTCGACTTCAGCTACGTTATTCACGTAGCTGAAGTTGCGTATGTTAGGATATAGATATTCAGGCCTGTCTGTAAAGGCCTATACTTTAAGAATTTAGGTGTATTCTTATCACTTAGCTAGTTATAGAGGTATAAAAGAAAGAATCAAAATCACTTTCTGTATGTGTAAGGGACAGTCTGAGGCTCTGTTCTTAGACTAAGTAAGGCTTTTGGCTAAGCAGCAGAGGCAGCCATAAGCTGAGACGTGAACGGTCACATCCTCACATTCCAAACCAGTCACATGGAAATAAGGTGCTATTGGGCTGTTAGGAATCCAATCCTGTCCTGATATTCCTGTCACCTCCAGAGAAAGGAAAGAGCCTAGAACATG
>NW_020710940.1:3224-3699 GCF_002925995.2 Terrapene triunguis | reverse complement strand
AATCATGCTTGCTGGAAGTTCACCCCAATAAACATCGAATTGTTTGCGCCTTTGGACTTCGGGTATTGTTGCTCTCTGTTCATGCAAGAAGGACCAGGGAAGTGAGAGGGTGACGGAATAAGCCCCCTAACAGCGTAACTTAGATCGATCTGCCCCACCCCTCAGTGTAGACTAGGCCTTTGTGTATGGATGCTCTTAGGGCATGTCTTCACTACCTGCCGGATCGGCGGGTAGCAATCGATCTATCGGGGATCGACTTATTGCGTCTCGTGAAGACGCGGTAAAATCGATCCCTGATCGCTCTGCCGTCGACTCCGGAAATCCACCGCGGCAAGAGGCGGCAGCGGAGTCGATGGCGGAGCGGCAGCGGTCGACTCGCCGCCGTCCTCACAGCCAGGTAAGTCGACCTAAAATACGCAACTTCAGCTACGCTATTCACGTAGCTGAAGTTGCGTATCTTAGGTCGACCTCCCCC
>NW_020710940.1:0-3124 GCF_002925995.2 Terrapene triunguis | reverse complement strand
CGCAACTTCAGCTACGCTATTCACGTAGCTGAAGTTGCGTATCTTTGTTCGCCCTCCCCCCCCCCCCCCCCGTAGTGTAGACCTAGCCTTAGTTTGGCTTATAGCGGTTTAGTGTGCGGGAGGAAGCTAACGCAACATAACCAGCTTTAGACCTACAGTTGTGTAGCCACACAGGGGTTTGCACCTGTTTAACTACATTGGTTTTTGAAATTAGTTTAAGTTAAACCAGTGCGACGTCTGTGTGTGGACGAACTCTTTGTTTTCTCCATACTGGGTAACAGGTCACTGACCACTAATACCTAGCGCTTACATAGCTCTTTTCATCCGCAGCTCGCAAAGCGCTCTGCAAAGGCAGCTAATATCATTATACCCATTTCATAGATGGAGAAACTGAGGCATAGAGCTGGGGGTGGGGCAATGACTTGCCCAATGTCATGCAGCAGGCCAGTGGCAGAGCCAGAACTAGGATCCAGGGCTTTTGAGTCCCAGTCCGGTGCTCCATCCACTAGCCCACAGTGCTTACTAATACCAATGTGAATAAGAACTAGCCATTGCTCACGTGACGCTGCCGTCACCCTAATAACCAGTGTCATTACGCGTAGCATCAATCTTGCTCAATGTCTTTAAGTACAAACCTACATAACTGCCGGGCTTTTCAATGTTTCACATTAACCAGCCCACAAAATTCTCCCTGCTTCTTTTCTCCTGGAAGAGTGTTTTATGTGACAAAGCACAGGCTTAAGAAAGACAGCAGATTGCACCAATTTGTCACTCTGTGATGGTTCTGAGACACAATAAGCCACGATCCCGGTCATTGCTGTTGCAGGCTTACAACAGGATTTTGCTTTTCCCACTTGGGCGCAGATAACACAACACAATCAAACTTTCATTCACTCAGGGGGTTAGCAGGACACTGGCTCTTCAGGATTCTGTTTTCTGTATCCTTTCCCCACCCTGCCTTTCATTGTATTGTATTTAAACACATTGCAGGCACTGTTGAGGGGACATTCTGTAGGCCCAGTTCCTGCCTTGGCTTACAGAACAATGATAGCTTAATGATGTGAGCCCCAAACACAACTTTAAACGGGCTCCTCCATCCACCACACCATTGTTTTGTTCTCTTTCCCGTGCTTTGCCTTCACTGGCCTCCAGCCATGGGATTTTCAAGCATGCTCTGTCTTGGCCTAACTCTTGACATCAGTGGATGTTTCACCACTGCCTTCAGGGGAACTAAAGGCCCACCCGAAACGTCTGTCCTAGCCCCGTAAACCTGTGCCAGTGGGGAGCATCTGGGTTCTCCATTGTAGGTCAGATCCAAAGCCTTCATTGGGCTTTGGGTTAAACTTATATTTGACTGCCTGCCCTCCCTCACATGACCTCTCCACTCCTTTGTACTCCGATTCTTTCTCGTCTGGTCTCTCCAGTTCCCCCGGGGGGCACTGTGAACCCACTCACCTTCCCCACCATGTAGGCTGCAGTGTGGTTCATACACTTAGTTATTTTTGTGCCAATCAGTTGCTGAGCAGGGAGTGGGCATGCCTTCCATGCTCTGGTGAAGAACTGATCAATGGCCAGCGGTGAACGTGAACTCAGTCCTCAGTGCCTGGGGATTTCTGGTGGGACGTCAACGGATGTGTATTTGGGAGTGGGTAGGATTGGGGCAGTAGCTCCAAACATTCCTGTGCACTGGCACTGAAGCAGATCATAACAGGCGCGTTGGGCTCTCAAAACCTTAGGCCCCGATTCAGCAAGATATTTAAGCACATGCCTCTGCCATCAACTTCACTACCTTAACTATCACAGAGTGAACTCGTTGGGCCACAGCCATCTAAAAATCACCGCAACTGCTTTTCGGCCCAAGCGCAATTTGGTCTAGAGCTTCGTGTCACAACAAAGCTTGTTCCGTCCAGATACAGGGGATGTGTATCAAAACCGGTCAATGCTCTGCGAACTCTAGATTCCTCACTCAACATCCAACTGCTCACTAGTTTGCAGAGTTATTATAGCTTGTCCTTCCTTTGCACATTCAAGAGTTTTTTTGGTGGTGAGGGGAAAAAGCAGGGACATTTTTCCTTCTGTCATGAGGCTTAACTCGTACTAACAGCAAGTCCAGGGCCTGACCCAAAACCCGTTGAAGGCAATGGAAAGTCTCCTATGGATTTCCTATGGGCTTAGTCTCAGGAGCCACATGATGAATATACATGATGTAAAGGATATATTTTTATTTGCTGAAAATGCTGCATAGACTAACAAGAAGGTCAGTTTGATATCCAATACTCACTCATGGTCCTTCCTAATCTTCAGTAGCTGGCAGAGAAAGTATCACCTACTGTATGCTCCCAAAGAAAATATTTCCTAAGGGAAAACATAAGGCTTGAACATTTTAGGGCCAGATTTTGATTCCTCACATTCTGTTTTTACACTGTGTATCTCCACTAACTTCAGTTGTGTTACTTCTGAGTTGCATCAGCATAACTTAGAGGAGAATCAGGTCTTTGGAGTCTTCAACAACCTGACAACTTGTATAAACATGAGAACTGGATTTGCTGATACAGTCAATGAAATTTCAAAGTAGCTCATCTTCTCCCTGGTTTAAGCTTCAAATCTGCTAAACTTCCATAGGTTTTGATCCGCCACATTTTATAGGGATGTCTTTTCTGTTTTTCCCAAGGAAAACTAACTAACAATAACATAGACGTGGTTATAACTTATGGTTAATTACCTGTGGGAGTAACATTGTCTTGGTGAAGTTTGGACAAGTGGAAAAAAATACCATGCCGCTGTTATTTTCTGGCATATGCAAGGCTCATGCTTCTAAATTACTCCACTACCATTTTACTTGCAAATGTTCAAGTGAATTTTCTTCTCCCAGTTCAGCGTGGTAGGGATTTAATATGAAAGCATTACAAAAAAGGTATGAAATCACTTTATTTTTTTTTATTGGCTGTGATTCCATTTTAAAAGAACATCATATCACTTATCCATGTCATGCAGAAAAACGTAGCAGGCAAATTACAAATGAAATTTACATTCACAAAGTCTCTACTTTAAATCATCTTCTGGCTGCTTGGAAGGTCCTGCATGCATCTTGGAGACAACTGGGGGCATTTCTATTAGAAAAATG
>NW_020710939.1:7263-7751 GCF_002925995.2 Terrapene triunguis | reverse complement strand
GAAGGAAACTGGAATCATGCTTGCTGGAAGTTCACCCCAATAAACATTGAATTGTTTGCGCCTTTGGACTTCGGGTATTGTTGCTCTCTGTTCATGCAAGAAGGACCAGGGAAGTGAGAGGGTGACGGAATAAGCCCCCTAACAGCGTAACTTAGATCGATCTGCCCCACCCCTCAGTGTAGACTAGGCCTTTGTGTATGGATGCTCTTAGGGCATGTCTTCACTACCTGCCGGATCGGCGGGTAGCAATCGATCTATCGGGGATCGACTTATTGCGTCTCGTGAAGACGCGGTAAAATCGATCCCTGATCGCTCTGCCGTCGACTCCGGAAATCCACCGCGGCAAGAGGCGGCAGCGGAGTCGATGGCGGAGCGGCAGCGGTCGACTCGCCGCCGTCCTCACAGCCAGGTAAGTCGACCTAAAATACGCAACTTCAGCTACGCTATTCACGTAGCTGAAGTTGCGTATCTTAGGTCGACCTCCCCCC
>NW_020710939.1:5744-7163 GCF_002925995.2 Terrapene triunguis | reverse complement strand
AGACCTAGCCTTAGTTTGGCTTATAGCGGTTTAGTGTGCGGGAGGAAGCTAACGCAACATAACCAGCTTTAGACCTACAGTTGTGTAGCCACACAGGGGTTTGCACCTGTTTAACTACATTGGTTTTTGAAATTAGTTTAAGGGTATGTCTACACTACGAGAGTAGTTCGATTTTAGTTAAATCGAATATTTGCAATCGATATTAGAAAGTCGAACGTGTGTGTCCACACCAAGGACAGTAATTCGACTTTGTCAGTCCACACTACCAGGGAAAGCGTTGACATTGGAAGCAGTGCACTGTGGGCAGCTATCCCACAGTTCCCGCAGTCCCCGCTGCCCATTGGAATTCTGGGTCGAGCCCCCAATGCCTTCTGGGGGAAAAAATGTCTCGAGGGTGCTTTTGGGTAACTGTCGTCATCCAATCGTCACTCCCGCCCTCCCTCCCTCCTTGAAAGCGCCGGCGGGAAATCAGTTCGCGCACTTTTCTGGTCAGTGACAGCGCGGACGCCACAGCACCGCGAGCATGGATCCCGCTGCGACCATCGCTGCAGTTGTGGCCGTTGTCAACGCCTCGCAGCTCATCATCCACCTTTCACAGAGGCAGATAGAGAGAAATCAGGCGAGGAGGCTACGGCAGCGGGGTGAGGACCTGAACTCCGAGAGTAGCACACGCCTGTCAGAAACCACGACACCCAGCGCCGAGGACATCGCGTTTGCAATGGGGCATGTGGATTTTGTTGAAAGGCGATTCTGGCCCGGGAAACAAGCACGGACTGGTGGGACCGCATAGTGCTTCTGGTCTGGGATGAATCCCAGTGGCTGCGAAACTTTCGCATGCGGAAGGGGACTTTCCTGGAACTTTGTGACTTGCTGTCCCCTGCCCTGAAGCGCAAGGACACCCGCATGCGAGCAGCCCTGACTGGTATTTACTTGGAGAAGCTTACTGACTCGCTGTGATCTCAGCGAAACCAATATCCCCATCGTTATAGCAGCTTGCTGCGTGCTCCACAATCTCTGTGAGAGCAAGGGGGAGACCTTTATGGCGGGGTGGGAGGTTGAGGCAAATAGCCTGGCTGCTGATTACGCCCAGCCAGACAGCCGGGCGATTAGAAGATCCCAGCGGGACGCGCTGTGCATCCGGGAGGCTTTGAAAGCCAGTTCCAGGACTGAGCAGGGTACCCAGTGACTTTTAAGTTTGTGGACACAGAAGCTGAACTTGCCCCCGTTTCTTTACCCAGTTACCCCCTTCACCCCCTTCCCAAAAAATAAAATCTGTTCTGTTTTGCTAATGAACACCGTTGTCTTCATTACTCTTTTCGCGGGAATGTTTTAAACCTAGGTTTAGTGTTGTGATGCTAATGATGCTTCTAAACTGCCCTCCCCCGCCACAAAGTCACAGAGCAACCCCGCCCCCCCCCC
>NW_020710939.1:0-5644 GCF_002925995.2 Terrapene triunguis | reverse complement strand
CACAGAACATGAAAGCCACCTCCCAGACTGACCAGGGTAACTAGTCACTGCACTGTGTATGTGCCCTGCTGCTGGGCCTGCCCCCTGCTAAAGGTGACTGTCCTGTCTAATTACCAAGCCCCTTCCCCCCCCTTCAGACAGACTCTCCTCCAAAAGAAGAGGATGGAAACAGTAATGAACAGAAACGTGTTTTTTATTAACAACCACACATGGAACGGGGGGGTGAAACTTGGACGGGGTCTTGTGTGAGGCGGGTAGGAAAGGACTTTTCAGATTTTGGGGAATGAGAGCCTTCTAGTGCTATAGCTGTCCGCTGGGGTGGAGTGAAAGTTTTCACGGCCCCTGCCGCCCCTCCGTGTTTGGAGTTTGGGTGAGGGGGGTATGGGACTTGGTGGCGGGGGAGGGCGGTTACAGATAGACTGCAGCGGGGCTCTCTCCTCCTGCCTCCGGTCCTGCAGAACATCCACAAGGCGGCGGAGCGTGTCCGTTTGCTCCCTCATTAGTCCAAGCAGCGTTTGAGTCGCCTGCTGGTCCTCCTGTCGCCACCTCTCCTCCCGTTCCATGTTTGCCCGGTGCATTTGGGACAAGTTCTCCCTCCACTGTGTCTGCTGGGCTGCCTGTGCTCGGGAGCATCCCATTAGCTCAGCAAACATGTCTTCCTGTGTCCTCTTCTTCCTCCTCCTAATGTGCGCTAGCCTCTGGGCAGATGTGGCTGTGGGAATTGGAAAAAGGGAGTGAATTCCTGAGACAGATCAATGTATCTGTGAACAGAGAACATAGTCTTGCTCTGTGAATAAGACCATGCAGAGCACCTATCACACGCGCACTGAGGACAAGGTCGAATTTTCGGCCCTCGCCTACAGTGCCTGCGGTCTTGCTGTGGCGAGCTGAGGAGCGGGGCAGGACACCGGACTTTGTCTAGCTGGCAAACATGGTAAGCCGTAGACTTGTGGCTGCTTAAAACTTTAAGAGTGGCACTGGCCTCCTTTCACATAGAAAGCAATGCGAGTCTCTGCTGGCAGCAATCCTGCAAGCATGAACTCTGCCCCTGTCCCAGCCCCTCGCGGCTGTAAACCGCGTGGCTGTAAACCGGCGGTTGCAGTTCTGTAAAGGAACGGGCAAGCAGTCCCAATACTAACTGTCCCCTACCTAATTCAAAGCAGGGCGACATGCCAGACATCACCCTCCTGAGGGTCTCGGAGAGCCAGAAGGAGAGGATGCTGCGGGACAGCCTGCAGAAACCGGGGCCTTTTGCTGCTATGCTGTGCAAGGCCATGATCCCCGAATACCTGCTGGCGTTGTGGCAGGGAAACGTGTCATACCACGGGGGGCCTAATAAGCTCTCCCTGCCCAGGAACCTGATAATTAGGCTGGAAAGACACCTGCAGGAGGCCTATGAGGAGTTCTCCCCGGGGGATCTCGCCTCTATCCCCGGACACATCGACCAGTTTTTGGGTTAGGTGCCCTTGGAGGGACAAAAGAGTGGAGCGTCTTGGGCAGTGTAATCATGAAGCGGACATTGTTGAATTTTCTTAAAATGGTTCGGACTATACATTGAAGCGGCCAAAGACACAGTAATCATGAAACCCTTTGTTCAGATTCCCCTTTTTGTTGCACTTTCCTGTTTACATGTTTAGAAGCACTTTACCCATTGTTAATATTTCAAATCTTCCTGTTCTGTTATAAATAAAAGTTTACATACTTGAAAGCACTTTAGCTATTGTTAATATTTAAAATATGCAAGTTCTGTTATAAATAAATGTTAAGATATTTAAAACACTTACTGCTTGATCCTTCCCCTGAATCTGTGTCTGGGGTAACGGCGGGGGACGGTTGGTAGGGGATCTCTGTGAGGGTGATGAAGAGCTCCTGGCTGTCGGGGAAATCAGCGGTGCCAGCGCTGTCGACTGCCTCGTCCTCCTCATCTCCTTCTTCATCTTCCCCGTCCGCTAACATGTCGGAGGAACCGGCCGCGGACAATATCCCATCCTCAGAGTCCATTGTCAGTGGTGGGGTAGTGGTGGCGGCCGCACCTAGGATGGAATGCAGTGCCTCGTAGAAACGGGATGTGTGGGGCTGGGATCCGGAGCGTCCGTTTGCCTCTTTGGTTTTTTGGTAGCCTTGTCTCAGCTCCTTGATTTTCACGCGGCACTGCGTTGCATCTCGGCTGTATCCTCTCTCTGCCATGGCTTTAGAGATCTTCTCGTAGATCTTTGCATTCCGTCTTTTGGAGCGCAGCTCGGCAAGCACGGACTCATCGCCCCACACAGCGATCAGATCCAAGACTTCCCGATCAGTCCATGCTGGGGCCCTCTTTCTAGTCTGGGATTGCACGGCCATCTCTGCTGGAGAGCTCTGCATCTTTGCCACTGCTGCTGAGCTCGCCACGGTGTCCAAACAGAAACTGCGATTCAAACTGCCCAGACAGGAAAAGGAATTCAAATTTTCCCGGGGTGTGGCTGGTCAGAGCATCCGAGCTCGGACTGCTGTCCAGAGCGTCAACAGAGTGGTGCACTGTGGGATAGCTCCCGGAGCTATTAGCGTCGATTTCCATCCACACCTAGCCTAATTCGATATGGCCATTTCGAATTTAGCGCTACTCCTCTCGTTGGGGAGGATTACAGAAATCGATTTAAAGAGAGCTCTATGTCGAACTAAATAGCCTCGTGGTGTGGACGGGTGCAGGGTTAATTCGATTTAACGGTGCTAAATTCGACATAAACGCCTAGTGTAGACCAGGCCTAAGTTATGCTGATGCAACTCAGAAGTAACACAACTGAAGTTAGTGGAGATACACAGTGTAAAAACAGAATGTGAGGAATCAAAATCTGGCCCTAAAATGTTCAAGCCTTATGTTTTCCCTTAGGAAATATTTTCTTTGGGAGCATACAGTAGGTGATACTTTCTCTGCCAGCTACTGAAGATTAGGAAGGACCATGAGTGAGTATTGGATATCAAACTGACCTTCTTGTTAGTCTATGCAGCATTTTCAGCAAATAAAAATATATCCTTTACATCATGTATATTCATCATGTGGCTCCTGAGACTAAGCCCATAGGAAATCCATAGGAGACTTTCCATTGCCTTCAACGGGTTTTGGGTCAGGCCCTGGACTTGCTGTTAGTACGAGTTAAGCCTCATGACAGAAGGAAAAATGTCCCTGCTTTTTCCCCTCACCACCAAAAAAACTCTTGAATGTGCAAAGGAAGGACAAGCTATAATAACTCTGCAAACTAGTGAGCAGTTGGATGTTGAGTGAGGAATCTAGAGTTCGCAGAGCATTGACCGGTTTTGATACACATCCCCTGTATCTGGACGGAACAAGCTTTGTTGTGACACGAAGCTCTAGACCAAATTGCGCTTGGGCCGAAAAGCAGTTGCGGTGATTTTTAGATGGCTGTGGCCCAACGAGTTCACTCTGTGATAGTTAAGGTAGTGAAGTTGATGGCAGAGGCATGTGCTTAAATATCTTGCTGAATCGGGGCCTAAGGTTTTGAGAGCCCAACGCGCCTGTTATGATCTGCTTCAGTGCCAGTGCACAGGAATGTTTGGAGCTACTGCCCCAATCCTACCCACTCCCAAATACACATCCGTTGACGTCCCACCAGAAATCCCCAGGCACTGAGGACTGAGTTCACGTTCACCGCTGGCCATTGATCAGTTCTTCACCAGAGCATGGAAGGCATGCCCACTCCCTGCTCAGCAACTGATTGGCACAAAAATAACTAAGTGTATGAACCACACTGCAGCCTACATGGTGGGGAAGGTGAGTGGGTTCACAGTGCCCCCCGGGGGAACTGGAGAGACCAGACGAGAAAGAATCGGAGTACAAAGGAGTGGAGAGGTCATGTGAGGGAGGGCAGGCAGTCAAATATAAGTTTAACCCAAAGCCCAATGAAGGCTTTGGATCTGACCTACAATGGAGAACCCAGATGCTCCCCACTGGCACAGGTTTACGGGGCTAGGACAGACGTTTCGGGTGGGCCTTTAGTTCCCCTGAAGGCAGTGGTGAAACATCCACTGATGTCAAGAGTTAGGCCAAGACAGAGCATGCTTGAAAATCCCATGGCTGGAGGCCAGTGAAGGCAAAGCACGGGAAAGAGAACAAAACAATGGTGTGGTGGATGGAGGAGCCCGTTTAAAGTTGTGTTTGGGGCTCACATCATTAAGCTATCATTGTTCTGTAAGCCAAGGCAGGAACTGGGCCTACAGAATGTCCCCTCAACAGTGCCTGCAATGTGTTTAAATACAATACAATGAAAGGCAGGGTGGGGAAAGGATACAGAAAACAGAATCCTGAAGAGCCAGTGTCCTGCTAACCCCCTGAGTGAATGAAAGTTTGATTGTGTTGTGTTATCTGCGCCCAAGTGGGAAAAGCAAAATCCTGTTGTAAGCCTGCAACAGCAATGACCGGGATCGTGGCTTATTGTGTCTCAGAACCATCACAGAGTGACAAATTGGTGCAATCTGCTGTCTTTCTTAAGCCTGTGCTTTGTCACATAAAACACTCTTCCAGGAGAAAAGAAGCAGGGAGAATTTTGTGGGCTGGTTAATGTGAAACATTGAAAAGCCCGGCAGTTATGTAGGTTTGTACTTAAAGACATTGAGCAAGATTGATGCTACGCGTAATGACACTGGTTATTAGGGTGACGGCAGCGTCACGTGAGCAATGGCTAGTTCTTATTCACATTGGTATTAGTAAGCACTGTGGGCTAGTGGATGGAGCACCGGACTGGGACTCAAAAGCCCTGGATCCTAGTTCTGGCTCTGCCACTGGCCTGCTGCATGACATTGGGCAAGTCATTGCCCCACCCCCAGCTCTATGCCTCAGTTTCTCCATCTATGAAATGGGTATAATGATATTAGCTGCCTTTGCAGAGCGCTTTGCGAGCTGCGGATGAAAAGAGCTATGTAAGCGCTAGGTATTAGTGGTCAGTGACCTGTTACCCAGTATGGAGAAAACAAAGAGTTCGTCCACACACAGACGTCGCACTGGTTTAACGAGAATCAGGTCTTTGGAGTCTTCAACAACCTGACAACTTGTATAAACATGAGAACTGGATTTGCTGATACAGTCAATGAAATTTCAAAGTAGCTCATCTTCTCCCTGGTTTAAGCTTCAAATCTGCTAAACTTCCATAGCTTTTGATCCGCCACATTTTATAGGGATGTCTTTTCTGTTTTTCCCAAGGAAAACTAACTCACAATAACATAGACGTGGTTATAACTTATGGTTAATTACCTGTGGGAGTAACATTGTCTTGGTGAAGTTTGGACAAGTGGAAAAAAATACCATGCCGCTGTTATTTTCTGGCATATGCAAGGCTCATGCTTCTAAATTACTCCACTACCATTTTACTTGCAAATGTTCTAGTGAATTTTCTTCTCCCAGTTCAGCGTGGTAGGGATTTAATATGAAAGCATTACAAAAAAGGTATGAAATCACTTTATTTTTTTTTATTGGCTGTGATTCCATTTTAAAAGAACATCATATCACTTATCCATGTCATGCAGAAAAACGTAGCAGGCAAATTACAAATGAAATTTACATTCACAAAGTCTCTACTTTAAATCATCTTCTGGCTGCTTGGAAGGTACTGCATGCATCTTGGAGACAACTGGGGGCATTTCTATTAGAAAAATG
>NW_020710938.1:0-3765 GCF_002925995.2 Terrapene triunguis | reverse complement strand
AATCATGCTTGCTGGAAGTTCACCCCAATAAACATCGAATTGTTTGCACCTTTGGACTTCGGGTATTGTTGCTCTCTGTTCATGCAAGAAGGACCAGGGAAGCGAGAGGGTGAAGAAATAAGCCCCCGAACATCTTGGTGCCGTGACTTGGATGCATCGCATCGGATAGGTGAGTGGCAGCCTGTAAGTCCCCCTCCCCAACAGTCCACACAGCTGCTTGGAGGGGGTATAGTGAACGCTCGTGATGGTAGTTTGGGGGTTCTGGCAAGCCAGGGTAAAGGATTTTTAGGATAAATGGATAAGGAAGAACCAGGGCCCATACCAGGTGCAGGGGTCAGCCTGGGATGAGATTAAAAAGGAAATGGAGGAAGTGTTAAGGGACCCAGATTAATGGGGGGTGGCTGAGGAGCCCACACTCATTTGATGTATGGGTAGTGGAAGAAGGTCCCTGCCCATTGGGACTGAATTCCTTCCAGGGAAAGGAGGCACTTCAGTCCACTTGTGAGAGGTTTGAAGTAAGGGCAGCATTATGGGAAGCTACCAGTAATCTTTCAAGTTTGCTGCTGTTTCAGCAAGGGCTGCTGAAGGGGTGTAAATGAGTTAGGGGTGGTTAAAGATGATTTGGCACAACAGGGTTTACAATCAGAAGCAGAGTTAACAGACCACCTTTAGAGACAGGAGCTGGGACTTGGCCCTGGGGGAGTGGAGGGGAAAAAAAAGGTTTCAAAGTGAAAAATGTCCGGGTTTGCAGGAGCAGGTAACAACCCCCACTCTTCTCCCAGAGCCAGGATGAGAACCTGGGGGGAAGGGTTCCCAACTGTCTCAACCCAGGGAGCCTACTCCTGGTTCAAAGCTAACTATCTCCTTTTCTCCTTTTCCTTCTTCTTTCTCTCACCTTACTTAATTTGCTGCTAGTAGCCTGTACTGTAAACTGACCTGACAGGCTTAATTGGTTTCTTTCCACCTCTTCCCCCTCCTCTCCCCCTGCCTTTCCACACTTTTGTTTTTCTAAAGTTTTAATGGAGGGGACTTTGGATACTTATGTGAAATGTTTTGTGTTTTGTTTTGTTTGGGACAAAGTATGACGGAGGTGTGCTGTAGTCCACTGGAATTTTTGGAGTAACAGATCCATGGGCAACCATGGAGACAAATGTTTTACTGCCTTTTGAACAGTCTCAAGGTAAAGACCGCACAGGTTAAGGCAGCTGTGTGGCAATAATTGTACTTGGTGGCTGAGTTGTTAGAGACAAAGTGCACTACCTTAAAAAAACTAAATGCGAATAGCGCGAATAGCGTAGCTGAAGTCGAAGTATCTTGGATCGAATTACCTGGGGTCCAAACGGCGTGGGATCGATGGCCGCGGCTCCCCCGTCGACTGCGCTACCGCCGCTCGCTCTGGTGGAGTTCCGGAGTCGACAGTGAGCGCGTTCGGGGATCGATATATCGCGTCTTAACGAGACGCGATATATCGATCCCGGATAAATCGATTGCTACCCGCCGATACGGCGGGTAGTGAAGATGTACCCTAAGAGTAAGTGGTTTAAAGAAGTGAGTAAAAAGTTACAAATGCCCTTTGGAAAAAATTGATAATACAGGGTTTGGAGGAAAGTAAACGTTTCGGAGTTGTAAAAATGGTACAGGTAACAGTTGTGGTGTTACAAGAAGCAAGTTTTTGGTTTGATAAGAAAACCCAGTTATATAAATGTAACTGTACGTGCAACTCTGTGCAGTCACATTGGATGGAAGCTTGGTAATTCAATTATACCAGGGGGTCAGGTAGAGTGGCTACTAGCACCACTATGCGTCTGTCCCCAGAAGCCTTTACAGCTATTCGGAGGGAAAATGGGCCCTTTTCCCCCAGAAATGGTCTATAGGGGACTGCTGCAGGCAGCAGGCGAAAAAATAATCTAATCAAAATTATTTAACTATTGGGTAATGTGATCAAAATCACTAAAGGAATGTCAGGGGTTTCTATTGGAACTTAACTTGGCTGCCCCTGGCTGTCTCTGGTTGCACAAGATGAAGTGTAATCAGGGTGCAGTTGTGTAAAAAAAAAAAGTAATCACAGTGCAAGGGATGTTAGGCAAAAAAATAATTTTGTGTGTGCGCACAGGAAAAAGAAAAGGAAAAGGAGAGCAATGATGGGAACACTGGGCCTTGGGATGGCTCTGGGGGACCGGACTGCCGCTTTGGTGGAGGTTCATGAAAACTCTGTGGGCACGGGGGAGGCAGTTATACCTCGTGTAAAATTAATATGGCTAATATAATGTTATGGAGGTTAAACTATTTCCCAGGACATGTGCAGTGTATATTGGAAAAGGGGTAAAAGAAATGCAAACAAAACATGGTACTTAATTAAAATCCTATTAGGGCTCCAAAAGGAGCCACAATAGATTGTGCTTTCTTTTTCAAATCTCTGTGTGTTTTGGAGCAGGAGATGAAAGTGAAAAGTAATCAGAACTCTGGTGGAAGTGGAATGTGTCCCTTTTAAGACAGCTCTGAGCTGCTAATAGCTTTGCATCCAAAAGCAAGCCAAGAAAGCCTCTGTGTAAATGCAAATTACCTAGCTAATGGGGAAAGGAGGAAACTACCCCTAAGTAGCAGCATAATGAATCTGCAAATAATGAATACATCTGGTCAGCAAACAAGCTCCAGAAAAGGGAGGTAAAAAACCAAGTCAAGCCTGAAAACAGGGGGGACAGGTTAACCCCAAGAGGGAGGGGTGGGGGTGTACAGAGCAAAAATCTGAAGCTGTCTCTCAACTATTACCTGAGAATAAACGTAAAGCTTGGTACAGCAAAAAAACTATTGCAAACCTGGTCTGTTGTACAAAAGGGGAAACTGAGGCACACCACCTCATGAATTTCATAAATAACCAGTAAGTGGGGTAATTCACTAGCCTGACTATAGAACAAAATAAGGACAGCCTGAAGGTAATTCTTCTGTTTTTCCTGCAATTAGCAAGGAACTTTGTAAAAGAAATTGGTATTATTAAGCAATAATCTGTCCCCACCAGGGGGGTGGAAATTGTTTTTTTGTTTTGTTTTTCAGACACTGTACAAGCAAGCTGGCGCCAGCGAACAAATAACCCAGAATACCATGGATCTCTGTTTTGTGTTGTTTGTCTGTGGTGTTTGTCTTGTTGCTAGCATGACGTGGGTGGGGGATGGCTTCAAAAGGCCGACCTGGGGGGGAGATGTGTATGGGAATGCAAAATGCTCAACTAATAGGCCAGCACCTGTGTAATAGCTACCATGGTGCCTAAGAATAAATTGGCAACTAAGGTGTTCCCCACAAGCCCTATGGAAATAATGAGACGGGGAGGAGCTCACTGGGGTGTGTAAAATGGTGTAAATCCAGAAAAGATGTTTGAATGTGCCCCTCTCCTATGACTGTGGGGGAGCAGGCTCAATGGCCTATGGCAAGGGGTGGACAATTGGGTGTACTGTGTATAAGGTGTTTTGCTGGAAATCTACATATTACTGGGGGCACAATTACACCAGCCCCTAACCAAACTACATCCATCTATACGCTGCTACCTGGACTTCAGTGCACAAATGAATCTGTAAATCTTATTGCTGTGAATAATCAAACCGGGGCATACTGCCTGATTCCATACCAAGTGGTTCAGTTGGTTTGGACAATAACCCATTTCTCTGTGGCCATTCAATGGCTTTATGATGTGCACAAAAGCATGCAAAACCTGGATGGGCAGCTTGTTGCAACTGCCAGCAACTGGACACATTAAGATCTTAACTCTGTCGA
>NW_020710937.1:0-1625 GCF_002925995.2 Terrapene triunguis | reverse complement strand
GGGGACGGGAGAGGGGCTGGGGCAGGAGTCGGGGTGCGCTCCCCCCCGAGGCCCTGCAGCAGCACGGAGCGCAGGGCCCGGAGGGAGGAGACTCCGGCCTCTCTCTGGCCTGCTACCGTCCCCAGCCAGGAGCAGTCTGAGCTGTGCCGCGCCCGTGGGGGAGCAGCGCCCAGCACGGGGGGTGGGAAAGGACCTCTGAGACCTCCCCCCACACACAGCCCCTGCCCTGCTCTCCAGCCCGCTGCGCCTGGGCCCAGACCCACAGGCCTGACTGCTCAGAGCCCGACGGCTGCTGTGCTGCCTGGGGGGGTCGCAGGACGGACAGACAGACGGGTCCCGTAGCATTGCTGCCCCAGCAGCACAAGGCAGCAAACTGCAGCCCCGCCGGCGCCAAGGGCATGCGGCCAGCGGTCACCCTAGCACTGCCTGCCACCTCCGGCCACTCCATGCCCCCAGGGCGGCTAGCTCCCCCAGGCACCCCTGCAGCCCGGCTCTCCGGCAGCCGCAGCCAACATTCAGAGGAGGCTGGGCTGTGTCTCCTGGTAAGGCTCCCGCACAGAGAGCTGGCGCGAGGACTCGTGTCCCACATCAGCCCATACGGTGTGTGGGGCAGGCAGCCCTCTGCCCAGGATGAATGCCAGCCCCTCCACACCCAGGGGGCCTATCACCCTGTGTCATCAGCCAGGACATTCACAGCCTGCCTGGCAGCCCCCCGACACTGCCCTGACCACACACCCGCCCAGCCGCAAAACCCATGGGAACCCGCAGAGTGGGGTGTCTCCAGAACACTCTGCTCCCAGTCCCAGCCCTCCCAGGAAACCCTACAATAACAAACCATGCACAGCCCCACTCCTCCTAGGGGACTGTCGGACAACAAACCAGCCTACACTGCAGGACTTGGAGTAGACCCTACAACAACAAGAACTACAGAGTGCAGTACAGCCTTGGTGAGCAGCCCCTGTCATGTTATTGACTTAAACTAGGACCATATAGATCCTTGTTGCAACCAAGGTCCTGTAGTGGCACCCAAATCTTGTACAAAGGGGGTCAAATGGGGTGTCTTAGACAAGGTGATGGTTTACTGGTTATGATTATGCTGTCTATATGTGTGTATCAATTTTGTAGTTGAAGTTATGAATATTGGCTCTATACTGTCTGAATTTCAAACTTATGCTATGCTTCTAGGAAACATCCCAGACAAGTTGATGTTAACTCTGCCTAGCCTGCTTGATGGCCCATTAAGGACCATCAGCTACACAATGGACCCATTGAAAGAAGGCAGATATGCCTTGCAACTCAGCAAAGTATGCAGGGACTGGCGCATGTGACTCCAGACCCCATTTTGCTGTAATTTTCCACAGTAAGAACAAAGAGGTGTTCTTACACCTGGAAAAGGCTATAAAAGGCTGATGTCTCTCCTCCATCTTGTCTTCAATCCTGCTTCTTACCTCTGGAGGGACTTTGCTACAAACTGAAGCTCTGAACAAAGGACTGAATGACCCATCCCAGCTGGGGATGTATTCCAGAGACTTGATTTGAACCTGCAGTTTATGCTATTACTGCTACAAGCCTGAACCAAGAACTTATAGATTCATAGATTCTAGGACTGGAAGGGACCTCGAGAG
>NW_020710936.1:0-2375 GCF_002925995.2 Terrapene triunguis | reverse complement strand
CCCCCCCAAGACCCTGCAGCAGCATGGAGCGCAGGGCCCGGAGGGAGGAGACTCCGGCCTCTCTCTGGCCTGCTACCGTCCCCAGCCAGGAGCAGTCTGAGCTGTGCCGCGCCCGTGGGGGAGCAGCGCCCAGCACGGGGGGTGGGAAAGGACCTCTGAGACCTCCCCCCACACACAGCCCCTGCCCTGCTCTCCAGCCCGCTGCGCCTGGGCCCAGACCCACAGGCCTGACTGCTCAGAGCCCGACGGCTGCTGTGCTGCCTGGGGGGGTCGCAGGACGGACAGACAGACGGGTCCCGTAGCATCGCTGCCCCAGCAGCACAAGGCAGCAAACTGCAGCCCTGCCTGCGCCAAGGGCATGCGGCCAGCGGTCACCCTAGCACTGCCTGCCACCTCCGGCCACTCCATGCCCCCAGGGCGGCTAGCTCCCCCAGGCACCCCTGCAGCCCGGCTCTCCAGCAGCCACAACCGACGTTCAGAGGAGGCTGGGCTGTGTCTCCTGGTAAGGCCCCCACACAGAGAGCTGGCGCGAGGACTCGCGTCCCACATCAGCCCATACGGTGTGTGGGGCAGGCAGCCCTCTGCCCAGGATGAATGCCAGCCCCTCCACACCCAGGGGGCCTATCACCCTGTGTCATCAGCCAGGACATGCATAGCCTGCCTGGCAGCCCCCCGACACCACCCTGACCACACACCCGCCCAGCCGCAAAACCCATGGGAACCCGCAGAGTGGGGTGTCTCCAGAACACTCTGCTCTCAGTCCCAGCCCTCCCAGGAAACCCTACAATAACAAACCATGCACAGCCCCACTCCTCCTAGGGGACTGTCGGACAACAAACCAGCCTACACTGCAGGACTTGGAGTAGACCCTACAACAACAAGAACTACAGAGTGCAATACAGCCTTGGTGAGCAGCCCCTGTCACGTTATTGACTTAAACTAGGACCATATAGAACATGGTTGCAACCAAAGTCCTGTAGTGGCACCAAATCTTGTATAAAGGGGGTCAAATGAGGTGTCTAAGACAAGGTGATGGTTTACTGTTTATGATTATGCTGTCTATATGTGTGTATCAATTTTGTAGTTGAAGTTATGAATATTGGCTATATACTGTCTGTATTTCAAACTTATGCTATGCTTCTAGGAAACATCCCAGACAAGTTGGTGTTAACTCTGCCTAGCCTGCTTGATGGCCCATTAAGGACCATCAGCTATACAATTGACCCATTGAGAGAAGGCAGATATGCCTTGCAACTCAGCAAAGTATGCAGGAACTGGCCCATGTGACTCCAGACCCCATTTTGCTGTAATTTTCCACAGTAAGGACAAAGAGGTTTTCTTACACCTGGAAAAGGCTATAAAAGGCTAATGCCTCTCCTCCATCTTGTCTTCAATCCTGCTTCTTACCTCTGGAGGGACTTTGCTACAAACTGATGCTCTGAACAAAGGACTGAATGACCCATCCCAGCTGGGGATGTTCCAGAGACTTGATTTGAACCTGCAGTTTATTCTATCGCTGCTACAAGCCTGAACCAAGAACTTTGCCATTACTGTGTGTGTAATTGATTCCATTTAACCAATTCTAGCTCTCATCTCTATCTTTTTCCTTTTATGAATAAACCTTTAGATTTTAGATTCTAAAGGATTGGCAACAGCGTGATTTGTGGGTAAGATCTAATTTGTATATTGACCTGGGTCTGGGGCTTGGTCCTTTGGGATCGAGAGAACCTTTTTTCTTTTACTGGGGTATTGGTTTTCATAACCATTTGTCCCCATAACGAGTGGTACTGGTGGTGATACTGGGAAACTGGAGTGTCTAAGGAGATTGCTTGTGAGACTTGCGGTTAGCCAGTGGGGTGAGACCAAAGTCCTTTTAGTCTGGCTGGTTTGGTTTGCCTTAGAGGTGGAAAAACCCCAGCCTTGAGCTGTAACTGCCCTGTTTTAAGCGATTTGTCCTGAATTGGCACCCTCAGTTGGGTCCCGCCAGAGCCGCATCGTTACACTTACATCTAAGAGTTTTAAAAGAGCTGGCTGAGGAGCTGGCTGGACCATTCATGTTTACTGTCAATAAGTCTTGGAGCACTAGGGAAGTTCCAGAAGACGGGAAGAAAACTAATGTTGGGCCAATATTTAAGATAATGGAGCGGCTGATATGGACCCGATTAATAAAAAATTAAAGGAAGGTGATCTAATTAAAGCTAATCATCATGGGTTTATAGAAAATAGATCCTGTCAAACTAACTTGATATCAGTTGTTGATGCTATGACAAGATTGGTTGAAAAAGGTAATAGTGTTGCCATAATATATTTAGACTTCTGTAAGATTTTTGACTTGGTAGCATGAGACATTTTAATTAAAAAATTAGAATGATATA
>NW_020710935.1:0-3779 GCF_002925995.2 Terrapene triunguis | reverse complement strand
TGACTTGGTAGCATGAGACATTTTAATTAAAAAATTAGAATGATATAAAATGAACCTGGCACACATTAAATGGATTAAACACTGGCTAACTGATAGGTCTCAAAATGTCACTATAAATGGGGAATTGTCATCGACCAGGTCTGTTTCCATTGGGGTAAGTCTATAATATAACTAAACTATTGTTGTATGTAAAGTAAATAAGGTTTTTAAAATGTTTAAGAAGCTTTATTTAAAATTAAATTAAAATGCAGAGCCCCCCAGACCGGTGGCCAGGATCCGGGCAGTGTGAGTGCCACTGAAAATCAGCTCGCGTGCCGCCTTTGGCAGGTGTGCCATAGGTTGCCTACCCCTGCCCTACAGTATTTAACATGCTTATCAATGATTGGAAGAAAATCATCACTGCTAAAGTTTGCAGATGACACAGAAATTGGGGGAGTGGTAAATAATGCAGAGGTCGGGTCACTGACACAGAGCGACCTGGATCTCTTGGTAAACTGGGCACAAGCAAACAGCAGGCATTTTAATACAGCTAAATGTAAATGTTTACATCTGGGAACAAAGAACGCCGGCCATACTTACAGGCTGGGGGACTCTGTCCTGGCAAGCAGTGACTCTGAAACAGATCTGGGGATTGTGATGGGTAATTGGCTGAATATGAGCTGACAGTACGATGCTGTGGTGAAAACAGCTAATGCGATCCTAGGATGTATAAACGGGGGAATCTCGAGAAGGAGCAGAGAGATTATTTTCCCTCCGTGTTTGGCACTGGTGCGACCGCTGCTGGAATCCTGTGCCCAGTTCTGGTGCCCACAGTTCAAGGAGGATGTGGGTAGATTGGAGAGGGGTCAGAGAAGAGTCACGGGAATGATTAAAGGATTAGAAACTTGCCTGATAGTGACAGACTCTAGGAGCTCGATCTATTTAGCTTAACCAAGAGAAGGCTAAAGGGTGACTTGATTACAGTCTATAAGTACCTACCTGGGGAACAAATATTTCATACTGGGCTCTTCAATCTGGCAGAGAAAAGTCTAACCCGATCCTATGGCTGGAAGCTGAAGCCAATAAGTTCACACTGGAAATAAGGCGTGCATGTTTAACAGGGAGGGTAATTAACCAGTGGAACAATTTACCAAGGGTGGTGGTGGATTCTCCATCATGGACAATTTTAAAATCAAGACTGGATGTTTTTCTAAGATCTGCTTTAGGAATTATTTTGGGGAAGTTCTATGGCCTGTGCTGTACAGGAGGTCAGACTAGATGAGACTAGCAGAGTAAAAGAGGCAGCTAGAGGCAAAAAGACATCCTTTAAAAATTGGAAGTCAAATCCGAGTGAGGAAAGTTGAAAGGAGCAGAAACTCTGGCAAGTCAAGTGTAAAAGTATAATGAGGCAGGCCAAGAAAGAATTTGAAAAGCAACTAGAAAAAGACACAAACTAACTGCAAAAATATTTTTAAGTACATCAGAAGCAGGAAGCTGCCAAACAATCATGTGGTCACAGGACAATCAAGGTGGTAAAGGAGCACTCCAGGCAGACAAGGCCATTGCAGAGAAGCTAAATGAATTATTTGCATCCGTCTTCACTGCAGAGGATGTGAGGGAGATTCCCACACCTGAGCCAGTCTTTCTGGGTGATAAATCTGAGGAACTGTCCCAGACTGAGGTGTTAATAGAGGAGGTTTTGGAACAAATTGATGAACTAAACAGTAATAAGTCACCAGGACCAGATGAAGGAACTCAAATATGAAATTGCAGAACAACTAACTGTGGTGTGTAACCTATCACTTAAATTAGCATCTGTACCAGGTGACTGGAGGAAAGCTAATGTGATGCTGATTTTTAAGAAAGGCTCCAGAGGTGATCGCAGCAATTACAGGCCGGTAAGCCTAACTTCAATACCAGTCAAATTGGTTGAAACTACACTAATGATAGAATTATCAGACCCATAGATGAACACAATATGTTGGGGAAGAGTCAACATGGTTTTTGTAAAGGGAAATCATGCCTCACCAATCTACTAGAATTCTTTGACGGGGTCAACAAGCATGTGGGGAAAGGAGATCCAGTGGATATTGTGTACTTGGACTTTCAAAAAGCCTTTGACAAGGTCCCTCACCAAAGGCTCTTAAGCAAAGTAGGCAGTCATAGGATAAGAGGGAAGGTCCTCTCATGGATCAGTGACTGGTTAAAAGACAGGAAACAAAGGGTAGGAATAAATGGTCAGTGTTCACAGTGGAGTAAAGTAAATAGCAGGGTTCCCCAAGGATCTGTACTGGACCAGTCCCGTTCAATATATTCACAAATGATCTGGAAAAAGGGGTAAACAGTGAGATGGCAAACTTTGCAGACAATATTAAATTACTCAAGATAGTTAAATCCAAAGCAGACTGCGAAGAGTTACAAAGGGATCTCACAAAACTGGGTGACTGGGCAACAAAATTAAATTAAATGTTGATAAATTCAAAGTAATGCACATTGGAAAACATATTCCCAATTTACATACAAAATGATGGGGTCTAAATTAGCTGTTATCACTCAAGCAAGAGATCTTGGAGTCACTGTGGATAGTTCTCTGAAAACATCTGCTCAATGTGCAGCGGCCGTCAAAAAAAAGCGAACAGGATGTTAGGAACCATTAGGAAAGGGATAGAGAATGAGACAGAAAATATCATATGAATCTATGATATGCGCACACCTTGAATACTGTGTGCAGTTCTGGTCGCCCCATCTCAAAGAAGATATATTAGAATTGGAAAAGACAGAGAAGGGCAACAAAAATGATTTGGGATAGAGAACAGCTTCTGTACGAGGAGAGATTAAAAAGGCTGGGACTGCTCAGTTTATAGAAGTCTGTAAAATCCTGACTGGTGTGGAGCGAGTGAATAAGGAAGTGTTATTCACCCCTCCACATAACGCCAGTGTCACCCTGCTGCCAAGTGGAGGCAGCAGGTCCAACATCCAGGGGTTCCTTTTGACAACACAGAAGAGAACCAGGTCGAGCCCCCGCCCAGAAATCTGGGAAAAGTCCCCACCAGCCTGGGCGCCTCTAAGAGGCGATACTGCCCCTCTCGCAAGCACTGAGCCTGTGTCTGGAAGAGAAAAGGGGGAAGGAGCCCCACATTAAGCTGGGCAAACATCACAAGCATGGTTCGCAAACATCTGGCCATGAACAAAACGCGCACCCCAGAGAACGCTGGGCTGTGTCCTTTCGCTCAGTCTCTCCTTGTGCTGTGAAAGTCCAACAGACACAAACACAGCACTCCCGCCTCCCTCCACCACACCCCACTACAGCTGCTGTCCTTGGTCAGCGACGCCGCAGAGTTCAGTGGCGCGTTCGTATGAGTTCAGCTCCCACCTCGGGGTGACGCAGCGAGCAATGCCTCAGCCGCGGCCGCCGTGCCATTCACTCTGCATTGCTGCCCGCTGCTGCCGGTCACTCTGCCATCACTCACTGCACTGCCACCTGCTCCACCATCGGCAGCTCCACCATTAGCCACTCTGCCACCAGCTGCTCCATTGTCACCGGCTCCACCGCCGGCCAGTCCATTGTCAGTTGCTCCACCACCGCTCACGCCGCCGGCGTTCCCTCCAATGCCAGCTGCTCCATCGTCAGTGGCTCCACTGCCGGACACTCTGTCATTCACTCCGTCACTGCCTCTGGGATGCCTTGGGGGCCCACCACTTACCACAGCTGGGAGTGATTTCACTGTTAGTAGGGGAGCCCCATTGGTAGTGCAGGCTGGGCAGGCTCTGTCACCAGAGACACGTCCCATCCCAGGTCT
>NW_020710934.1:0-2224 GCF_002925995.2 Terrapene triunguis | reverse complement strand
CCAGGGCATGCCAAGCACAGCAGGATAACGCCCTGTATTACCCCTGCACCCAATAACAAAGTGACTTGCAACCCAACACCAGCCAAAAGTGATCACCTGGGCAAAGCCGCCCCATCATGCTGTGCACCTAGGCAGGGTGGGCGTGTCTATGCAAATAAGGTCCATTCCTGAAGTCTTCTCCCCCAGCACATCACTAGCTGTCAGGGGAGAGCTCATGCAAGAACCAGGGGTCACCCAATGAAATTAATAGGCAGCAGGTTTAAAACAAACACAAGGAAGTATTTCTTCACCCAACACATGGTCAGCCTGGGGACAGGGCTGGCTCCAGGTTTTTTGCCGCCCCAAGCTCGGGTGGGGCTGGGGCTCACAGGCAGTGCTGGAAGCGGAGGGAGTGATGGCACCTTCTCCCAGCGCCTGCAGGGGTTTTACCCCTTCCCTGCCTGGCCGCGCAGAGAAGCCCCGATATCAGGGGTGGCCCAAGGCAGCGCAGCAGCCAGTGCGCAGAGGAGGCGGCGCAGCCCCGGCTCCCCGGCAGGACTCGCCCTCTCCTCCCCAGGTAGCGGCTGGGCCCTGGCAGCTCAGCATCCTGGGGCTGGGGCTTCCCCTTCCCGCTGCGTCCGGGGGCGTGGGGGCGCAGCTCCGAGAGCACAACTGCCCCGAAAAAAAAGGATGGCTGGAATGCGACCCCTGGAAATGGGCCGCCCCAAGCACCTGCTTGCTTTGCTGGTGCCTAGATCTGGTCCTGCCTGGGAAACTCGTTGCCAGGGGATGTTGTGAAGGCCAGAAGTATAACTAGGTTCAAAAAAGAACTAGCTAAGTTCCTGGACGACGGGTCCATCAATGGCTATTTGTCAAGATGGGCAGGGACGCAACCTCATGCTCTGGGTGTCCCTGGCCTCTCACTGCCAGAAGCTGGGAATGGGCGACAGAGGATGGATCACTCGATAACTGCCCTGTTCTGTTCATTCCCTCTGGGGCACCTGGCATTGGCCGCTGTCAGAAGACAGGACACTAGGCAGGATGGACCCTTGGTCTGGTCCAATGTGGTCGTTCTTATGTTCTTCTGATCACAGTGGTCCCTTCTGCCTTGGAGTCTATGAATCTTTGGGGAAAGAACTCGACAGGTGGCCAGACATGGCCCCACCAGCAAAGCTCGTGGCCAAGGGGTTACAGTCCCTTTGCTCGTGCTGGGAATGTCTCACTCTGTCTCCGGACCTTACACCCTTACAGAGCAGGTCTGGGACGCAGCCTAGTGGCCAGCTGTGTCCTTAACCTTTTCAGAGCCTCCCTGGTGCTGGGTGAGCGGCTGATCCATGTCTCGGATGGACACAGGCCAGAATATGCTTCCCTGGTGGGATATATGAGCCTTGAAGTCTGTATTTGAGGCTGGGTGGACAGGGAGCCAAGCTGAGTGGTGGCGCCAACCATAAAAGGTCTGGGGGTGATTGGTGGGCACTGGGAGAACAGGGAGCTGGGCCGGGCAGTGAGCGCTGGGAGGCCAGAGGGGCTGAGCTGAGTGGTGGGCGCTGGAGGACGGGGGAACAGGTCCTGGTGGTGGTGTCACGTTATTGATTTGAACTGGGACCATACAGAACATGGTTGCAACCAAAGTCCTGTAGTGGCACCAAATCTTGTATAAAGGGGGTCAAAGGAGGTGTCTAAGACAAGGTGATGGTTTGCTGGTTATAATTATGCTGTCTATATGTGTGTATCAATTTTGTAGTTGAAGTTATGAATATTGGCTCTATACTGTCTGTATTTCAAACTTATGCTATGCTGCTGGGTGACATCCCAGACAAGCTGGTGTTAGCTCTGCCTAGCCTGCTTGATGGCCCATTAAGGGCCATCAGCTATACAACTGACCCACTGAGAGAAGGCAAATACGCCTTGCAACTCAGCAAAGTATGCAGGGACTGGCCCATGTGACTCCAGACTCCATTTTGCTGTAATTTTCCACAGTAAGGATAAAGAGGTATTCTTATACCTGGAAAAGACTATAAAAAGGCTGATGCCTCATCTCCATCTTGTCTTCAATCCTGCTTCTTACCTCTGGAGGAACTTTGCTACAAACTGAAGCTCTGAACAAAGGACTGAATGACCCATCCCAGCTGGGGATGTATTCCAGAGACTTGATTTGAACCTGCAGTTTATGCTATTACTGCTACAAGCCTGAACCGAGAACTTATAGATTCATAGATTCTAGGACTGGAAGGGACCTCGAGAG
>NW_020710933.1:0-2001 GCF_002925995.2 Terrapene triunguis | reverse complement strand
CCAGGGCATGCCAAGCACAGCAGGATAACGCCCTGTATTACCCCTGCACCCAATAACAAAGTGACTTGCAACCCAACACCAGCCAAAAGTGATCACCTGGGCAAAGCCGCCCCATCATGCTGTGCACCTAGGCAGGGTGGGCGTGTCTATGCAAATAAGGTCCATTCCTGAAGTCTTCTCCCCCAGCACATCACTAGCTGTCAGGGGAGAGCTCATGAAGGAATAGAGGGATCAGGACAGAGGGGAATAAAGGAGGGGGGATTGACATGACAGTATTAGAGGTGGAAGCCAAACTTCACCAGCTAAACGGGACTAAATCGGGCGGACCGGATGATCTTCATCCTAGAATATTGAAGGAACTGGCGCGAGAAATTGCGAGCCCCTTAGCGATAATTTATAATGAATCTGTAAACTCGGGGGTGGTACCGTTGGACTGGAAAATAGCTAATGTGGTTCCTATTTTCAAGAAGGGGGAAAAAAGTGACTCGGGTAACTACAGGCCTGTTAGTTTAACATCTGTAGTATGCAAGGTCTTGGAAAAACTTTTAAAGGAGAAAGTAGTTAAGGACCTTGAGGTGAATGGCAATTGGGACAGATTACAACATGGGTTTACGAAAGGCAGATCGTGCCAAACCAACCTGATTTCCTTCTTTGAGAAAGTAACAGACCTTCTAGATAAAGGAAATGCGGTGGATCTAATATACCTCGATTTTAGTAAAGCGTTTGATACGGTACCGCATGAGGAATTATTGGTTAAATTAGAAAAGATGGGGATCGATATAAAAATCCAGAGGTGGATAAAGAACTGGTTAAAGGGGAGACTGCAGTGGGTAGTACTGAAAGGTGAACTGTCAGGTTGGAGGGAGGTCACCAGTGGGGTTCCTCAAGGTTCGGTTTTGGGTCCGATTTTATTTAATCTATTTATTACTGACCTTGGAACCGAATGTAGGAGTGGGCTTATAAAGTTTGCGGATGACACAAAGTTGGGAGGTATTGCCAATTCGGAGAAGGATCGGGATATCCTGCAGGGAGACTTGGATGACCTTGTAAATTGGAGTAATAATAATAGGATGAGATTTCATAGTGAGAAGTGTAAGGTGATGCATTTAGGGATGACTAACAAGAATTTTAGTTATAAGCTGGGGACGGATAGGTTGGAAGTGACGGAGGAGGAGAAGGACCTCGGAGTCCTGGTTGATCGCAGGATGACTATGAGTCGGCAATGTGACGTGGCTGTGAAAAAAGCTAATGCGATCTTGGGATGCATTAGGCGAGGTATTTCTAGTAGGGACAAGGAGGTGCTGCTTCCGTTATACAAGGCGCTGGTGAGACCTCACTTGGAGTACTGCGTGCAGTTCTGGTCTCCCATGTTTAAAAAGGACGAACTCAAACTGGAACGGGTACAGAGAAGGGCCACTAGGATGATCCGAGGAATGGAAAACCTTTCCTATGAAAGGAGACTCGAGGAGCTCAGTTTGTTTAGCCTAACCAAAAGAAGGCTGAGGGGGGATATGATTGCTCTCTTTAAATATATCAAAGGGATAAATACCAGGGAGGGAGAGGAATTATTTCAGCTCAGTACTAATGTGGACACGAGAACGAATGGATATAAACTGGCCGTGGGGAAGTTTAGGCTTGAAATTAGACGAAGGTTTCTAACCGTCAGAGGGGTGAAATTTTGGAACAGCCTTCCGAGGGAAACGGTGGGGGCGAAAGACCTCTCTGGCTTCAAGATTAGGCTAGATAAGTTTATGGAGGGAATGGTTTGATGGGATAACGTGATTTTAGTCAATTAGGCAATAACGTGCCATCGCTGGTAAAATGTGGGTCCGGCTGGAGAATCTTGCCTGTATGCTCGGGGTTCTACTGTTCGCCATATTTGGGGTCGGGAAGGAATTTTCCTCCAGGGTAGATTGGCAGAGGCCCTGGAGGTTTTTTGCCTTCCTCCGCAGCATAGGGCAGGGGTCGCAAGCTGGAGGATTCTCTGCGACTTGAAGTCTT
>NW_020710932.1:0-1158 GCF_002925995.2 Terrapene triunguis | reverse complement strand
ATGGGTTGAGATCGCAATGCCCGGATGATGCAAAGCAGTGCCGCGAGGGGTTCTGGGTACATTGCGTCAGGCCCCTCCCCCGCCGTCACAGCAACGGCAGACAATAGATTCGCGCCTTTTTACCTGGGTTACCTGTGCAGACAACATACCACGCCAAGCATTGAGCCCGCTCAGCTCAGCTCACCGTCACCATATCTCTTCCGGGTGCCGGCAAACGTGGGACTGCATTGCTAAACAGCAGCAGCAGCTTACTGCCTTTTGGCGGTAGACGGTGCAGCATGACTGGTAGCCTTCATTGGCGATCTGGGTGCTGGCAGCTGTGGGGCTGGCAGCCGTAGGGCTGCATTGCACCAGCCCCTTGCCTTTTGGTAGAAGATGGTTTATTACGACTGGTAACCGTCGTCGTCGTACTGCAGTGGCTGTCGATCATGGGCACCTGGGCAGACAATGATGGTTATCAGTCGTAGTATGCTATTTTCTGCCAGGCGCCCTGTTGGCTCATTGCACGTTAGCAGAGTCGTAGTATGCTATTTTCTGCCAAGTGCCCAGTATTGTCTGCTAAGCACCCAGAAGAGGCCGATGGCGATCTGGGTGCTGGCAGACATGGGGCTGGCAGACGTGGGGCTAGATTGCTACACAGCAGCAACCCCTTGCCTTTTGGGCAGAAGATAGTATATTATGACTGGTATCCGTCGTTGTCATACTGCAGTGGGCATCATATTGTGCAGTAGACCTGAAGGCTTACTGCCAAGCGCCCAGTATTTGCTGCCAAGCACCCAGAAAATGCCAAGGGCTATCAGTCATGCTGCACCGTCGTCTTAAGATGTAAAAAATAGATTTATTCTGTATTCATTTGCTTCCCCTCTCCCTCCTGCTAAACCCAGGCTTTTGAGTTCAATCTTTGGGGGGGGGGCATTCTGTGTGACAGTTGTTTGTGTTTCTCCCTGATGCAAAGCCACCTTTCTTGATTTTAATTCCCTGTACCTGTACGCCATGTCGTCACTCGCCCCTCCCTCCCTCCCTCTCTCCCTCCCCTGGTCCGTCAGATATAAATTTTATTAGAGAATATTTAAAAATAAACGGTACAAAAGATTTGAGGAGTCAGTTGTCAGTCATTGGGGGAACATACAGAGTATGGGGAGGATGTTGTTATGTCAG
>NW_020710931.1:0-5009 GCF_002925995.2 Terrapene triunguis | reverse complement strand
ATGGGTTGAGATCGCAATGCCCGGATGATGCAAAGCAGTGCCGCGAGGGGTTCTGGGTACATTGCGTCAGGCCCCTCCCCCGCCGTCACAGCAACGGCAGACAATAGATTCGCGCCTTTTTACCTGGGTTACCTGTGCAGACAACATACCACGCCAAGCATTGAGCCCGCTCAGCTCAGCTCACCGTCACCATATCTCTTCCGGGTGCCGGCAAACGTGGGACTGCATTGCTAAACAGCAGCAGCAGCTTACTGCCTTTTGGCGGTAGACGGTGCAGCATGACTGGTAGCCTTCATTGGCGATCTGGGTGCAGGCAGCCGTGGGGCTGGCAGCCGTGGTGCTGCATTGCACCAGCCCCTTGCCTTTTGGTAGAAGATGGTTTATTACGACTGGTATCCGTCGTCGTCGTACTGCAGCGGCTGTCAATCATGGGCACCCGGGCAGACAATGATGGTTATCAGTCGTAGTATGCTATTTTCTGCCAAGTGCCCAGTATTGTCTGCTAAGCACCCAGAAGAGGCCGATGGCGATCTGGGTGCTGGCAGACATGGGGCTGGCAGACGTGGGGCTAGATTGCTACACAGCAGCAACCCCTTGCCTTTTGGGCAGTAGATAGCATATTACGATTGGTATCCATCATTGTCATATTGCAGTGGGTATCAGATCGTGCAATAGACCTGAAGGCTTACTGCCAAGCGCCCAGTATTTGCTGCCAAGCACCCAGAAAATGCCGAGGGCTATCAGTCATGCTGCACCGTCGTCTTAAGATGTAAAAAATAGATTTATTCTGCATTCATTTGCTTCCCCCCTCTCTCCTGCTAAACCCAGGCTTTTGAGTTCAATCTTTGGGGGGGGGGCATTCTGTGTGACAGTTGTTTGTGTTTCTCCCTGATGCAAAGCCACCTTTCTTGATTTTAATTCCCTGTACCTGTACGCCATGTCGTCACTCACCCCTCCCTCTCTCCCTCCCTCCCTTCTTCCCCTGGTCCGTCAGATACTACTTTCGCGCCTTTTTTCAGACCAGACGCCATAGCCAGCACTGGGATCATGGAGCCCGCTCAGATCACCGCGGCAATTATGAGCACTATGAACACCACGCGCATTGTCCTGGAAAACATGCAGAGCCTCCTGGACATGCCAAAGCCAAACCAGGACCAGCTGAGGAGGAGGCGATTGCAGCGCGGCGACGATAGTGATGAGGAAATTGACATGGACCTCTCACAAGGCACAGGCCCCAGCAATGTGGAAATCATGATGTTACTGGGGCAGGTTCATGCCGTGGACCGCCGATTCTGGGCCCGGGAAACAAGCACAGACTGGTGGGACCGCATCGTGTTGCAGGTCTGGGACGATGCCCAGTGGCTGCGAAACTTTCGCATGCGTAAGGGCACATTCATGGAACTTTGTGACTTGCTTTCCCCTGCCCTGAAGCGCCAGAATACCAGGATGAGAGCAGCCCTCACAGTGGAGAAGCGAGTGGCGATAGCCCTGTGGAAGCTTGCAACGCCAGACAGCTACCGGTCAGTCGGGAATCAATTTGGAGTGGGCAAATCTACTGTGGGGGCTGCTGTGATCCAAGTTGCCAGGGCAATGAGAGACCTGGTGATATCAAGGGTAGTGACTCTGGGAAACGTGCAGACCATAGTGGATGGCTTTGCTGCAATGGGATTCCCAAACTGTGGTGGGGTGATAGACGGAACCCATATCCCTATCTTGGCACCGGCGCACCAAGCCACCGACTACATAAACCGCAAGGGGTACTTTTCAATGCTGCTGCAAGCCCTGGTGGATCACAAGGGACGTTTCACCGACATCAACGTGGGCTGGCCGGGAAGGGTACATGATGCTCGCGTCTTCAGGCAGTCTCTTCTGTTTCGAAAGCTGGAGGAAGGGACTTTCTTCCCGGACCAGAAAATAACCATTGGGGATGTTGAAATGCCTATCGTGATCCTTGGGGACCCAGCCTACCCCTTAATGCCATGGCTCATGAAGCCGTACACAGGCAGCCTGGACAGTAGTCAGGACCTGTTCAACTACAGGCTGAGCAAGTGCCGAATGGTGGTGGAATGTGCATTTGGCCGTTTAAAAGCGCGCTGGCGCAGCTTACTGACTCGCTCAGACCTTAGCGAAAAGAATCTCCCCATTGTTATTGCTGCTTGCTGTGCGCTCCACAATATATGTGAAAGTAAGGGGGAGACATTTATGGCGGGGTGGGAGGTTGAGGCAAATCGCCTGGCCGCTGATTACGCGCAGCCAGACACCAGGGCGGTTAGAGGAGCACAGCAGGGCGCGGTGCGCATCAGAGAAGCGTTGAAAACCAGTTTTGTGACTGGCCAGGCTACGGAGTGAAACTTCTGTTTGTTGCTCCTTGATGAACCCTCTGCCCCTCCCCCACCACCCTGTTAACTCTACTTCCCTGCAAACCAACCACCCCACCCTCCCCTACTACCCTCCCCCCTTCGAGCACCACTTGCAGAGGCAATAAAGTCATTGTTACTTCACATTCATGCATTCTTTATTAATTCAGCACACAACTAGGGGGATAATTGGAAAGGTAGCCCGGGATGGGTGGGGGAGGAGGGAAGGAAAAGGACACACTCCAATTTAAAACTTTAAAACTTATTGCTATGGAAATCATCTAGGGTGGAGTGAGTGGGTGGCCGAAGGCCCCCCCACCGTGTTCTTGGGCGTCTGGGTGAGGAGGCAGTGGGACTTGGGGAGGATGGCTGCTGGTTACAGAGGGGCTGTAGCGGCGGTCTCTGCTCCTGCTGCCTTTCCTGCAGCTCAACCATACGCAGGAGCATATCACTTTGATGCTCCAGCAGCCGGAGCATCGACTCTTGCTTTCTGATTACAAGTTGACGCCACCTCTCCTCTTCAGCCCACGTTTCAGCACGCAACTTCTCCTCTTCAGCCCGCGATTCAGCACGCCACCTCTCCTCTCGCTCATATTGGGCTTTTTTAAAATCAGTCATTGACTGCCTCCACGCATTCAGCTGTGCTCTGTCAGCGTGGGAGGCAGTCTGAAGTTCAGTAAACATTTCGTCACGCGTCCTTCGCTTCCTTCTTCGAATATTCACTAGCCTCTGCGAAGGAGTAAGATTTGCAGCTGGTGGAGAAGGGAGAGGTTGTTAAAAAAGATACATTTTAGAGAACAATGGGTAGACTCTTTCACGTTAGATTTTGCTGTTCACAACATCACACAGCACATGTGCTTTCGTTACAAGGTCGCATTTTTCCTCTTATATTGAGAGTCTCCTGGTTTGGTGTGAGAGATCACTCACGCAGTGCCAGGACACAGATTTCAGCTTGCAGGCAGCCATGGTAAGACATATAGTCTTTGGGCTTTTTTAACCTTCTTAACATGTGGGGATGGTTTCAAACAGTTCTGCCCTCATTTCCCATACCAAGCACCCGTGCCATTTAAAATGGGTTTGCAATGTAAAAGGAGGGGCTGCGATTTCAGGTTTAACATGCAGCACAAACCCAACTAACTCCCCTCCCCCACACACCCAATTCTCTGGGATGGTCACTTCAACCCTCCCCCCCACCGCGTGGTTAACAGCGGGGTATATTTCTGTTCAGCAGAGCAGGAAGGGGCACCTCTGAATGTCCCCTTAATAAAATTGCCCCATTTTAACCAGGTGACCGTGAATGATATCACTCTCCTGAGGATAACAAAGAGCGATAAGGAATGGATGTTGTCTGCATGCCAGCAAACACCGGGACCATACGCTGCCATGCTTTGTTATGCAATGATTCCAGACTACGTGCTACTGGCCTGGCGTGGTAAAGTGTCCTACCATGGCGGACAGGATAAGGCAGCCCTCCCCAGAAACCTTTTGCAAAGGCTTTGGGAGTACATGAAGGAGAGCTTTCTGGAGATGTCCCTGGAGGATTTCCGCTCCATCCCCATACACGTTAACAGACTTTTCCAGTAGCTGTACTGGCCGCGATTGCCAGGGCAAATTAATCATTAATCATTAAACACACTTGTTTTTAAACCATGTGTAATTTTTGCAAAGGTACACTCACCAGAGGTCCCCTGTGTGCCCTCAGGGTCTTGGGTGAGTTCGGGGGTTACTGTTTCCAGGTCCAGGGTGACAAACATATCCTGGCTGTTGGGGTAACTGGTTTCTCCGCTTCCTTGCTGCTGTGAGCTATCTATGTTCTCTCCATCCTCATCTTCCTCGTCCGCCGAACCCGCTTCCCCGTTTGCAGAGAGGGACTCATAGAACACGCTTGGGCTAGTGGTGGCTGCACCCCCTAGAATGGCATGCAGCTCCGCGTAGTAGCGGCATGTTTGCGGCTCTGCCCCGGACCTTCCGTTTGCGTCTCTGACTTTGTGGTAGGCTTGCCTTAGCTCCTTAATTTTCATGCGGCACTGCTGTGCATCCCTGTTATGGCCTCTGTCCTTCATGGCCTTGGAGATCTTTTGTAATGTTTTGCCATTTCTTTTACTGCTTCGGAGTTCGGCGAGCACTGATTCATCTCCCCAGATGGCGATCAGATCCCGTACCTCCCGCTCGGTCCAGGCTGGAGCTCTTCTGCGATCCTGGGACTGGGACTGGGACTCCATCACGGTTACCTGTGCTGATGGGCTCTGCATGGTCACCTGTGCTCTCCACGCTGAGCAAACAGGAAATGAAATTCAAACGTTCGCGGGGCTTTTCCTGTCTACCTGGCCAGTGCATCTGAGATGAGAGTGCTGTCCAGAGCGGTCACAATGAAGCACTGTGGGATAGCTCCCGGAGGCCAGTAATGTCGAATTCCGTCCACACTAACCCAATTCCGACCCCCTAAGGCCGATTTTATCGCTAATCCCCTTGTCGAGGCGGTGTTAGGAAACCGGTTTAAAGGGCCCTTTAAGTCGACAGAAAGGGCTTCGTAGTTTAAACGTGTCCAGGCTTGAGTTAATTTAACGCGGCTAAAGTCGACCTAAACTCGTAGTGTAGACCAGGCCAGAGAGAATAAGAGAGGTTTCCCTGGGACTGATTGCAAATGCAGGG
>NW_020710930.1:0-1079 GCF_002925995.2 Terrapene triunguis | reverse complement strand
TGTGACGTTATTGACATAAACTGGGACCATATAGATCATTGTTGCAACCAAGGTCCTGTAGTGGCACCAAATCTTGTATAAAGGGGGTCAAATGGGGTGTCTAAGACAAGGTTATGGTTTACTGGTTATGATTAGGCTGTCTATATGTGTGTATCAGTTTTGTAGTTGAAGTTATTATTATGGCTCTATACTGTCTGTATGACAAACTTATGCTATGCTTCTGGGTGACATCCCAGACAAGCTGGGATTAGCTCTGCCTAGCCTGCTTGATGGCCCATTAAGGACCATCAGCTATACAATGGACTCATTGAGAGAAGGCAAATATGCCTTCAGACTCAGCAAAGTATGCAGGGACTGGCCCATGTGACTCCAGGCTCCATTTTGCTGTAATTTTCCACAGTGAGAACAAAGAGGTGTTCTTACACCTGGAAAAGACTATATAAGGCTGATGCCTCATCTCCATTTTGTCTTCAATCCTGCTTCATACCTCTGGAGGAACTTTGCTACAAGCTGAAGCTTTGAACAAAGGACTGAGGACCCATCCCAGCGGGGGATGTATTCCAGAGACTTGATTTGAACCTGCAGTTTATTCTATCGCTGCTGCAAGCCTGAACCAAGAACTTTGCCATTACTGTATGTAATTGATTCCAGTTAACCAATTCTAACTCTCATCTCTATCTTTTTCCCTTTATGAATAAACCTTTAGATTTTAGATTCTAAAGGATTGGCAACAGCGTGATTTGTGGGAAAGATCTGATTTGTATATTGACCTGGGTCTGGGGCTTGGTCCTTTGGGATCAGGAGAACCTTTTTGTGTATATTGGGATATTGGTTTTCATAACCATTTGTCCCCATAACGAGTGGCACTGGTGGTGATACTGGGAAACTGGAGTGTCTAGGAGATTGCTTGTGAGACTTGCGGTTAGCCAGTGGGGTGAGACCGAAGTCCTCTTAGTCTGGCTGGTTTGGTTTGCCTTAGAGGTGGAAAAACCCCAGCCTAGGGCTGTAACTGCCCTGTTTGAGCAATTTGTCCTGAGTTGGCACTCTCAGTTGGGTTCCGCCAGAACCACATCGTCACA
>NW_020710929.1:0-4407 GCF_002925995.2 Terrapene triunguis | reverse complement strand
CTGAGTTGGCACTCTCAGTTGGGTTCCGCCAGAACCACATCGTCACAGTGGCGTAGTCGGCAGGATCCACAGAACCAGGTCAATTAAGCTTTGGGTCAGAACCCCACGCTATCCAAATTTGAATTTTGGGATTAGAGTTTTGTTGGTTAAAGAGCTGCTGCAATGGCTGAGCAAAGAGCATATGAGGGACTTGGCAAAAAAGCCATGGAAAATTTGTGTTCAGAAAAGAGGATAAGCTTTAGAAAGAAAGCTACAAAGGAAGAACTGAGAAATCTGTTAATGGCCAGTGATCAGGGGGCAAGAGCACAGCCCCTACCTGAGGCTGCAGAAGATGCAGAAAAAATTAGGATGCAAAAGGTGACAAGTAAACTGCAATTTGAGCATGAACAGAAGCTAGCAGATCTTCGATTGCTGGAGAAGCAAAAAATAGCAGAGTTAGAAAGAGAGAGAGAGAAGGAGGCTGCTGAGAGAGAGAAGGAGGCTGCTGAGAGAGAAAAAGAAGCCGATCAAAGAAAGAAGGAGGCTGATGAGAGAGAAGAGAGAGCTCGTAAGGGGCGTCTAGAGCTGCTCGCTGCTGAACAGGAGACTCACAAGATGGAACAGGAGACGGCCAGACTTCAGCTCCAAGTAATGGAAGAGCGGAGAAAGTCATCCCCACCTGGTACTCCACTTCCCCCCCGCCATGAGAAAAACTGGGAAAGGATGTGTCCCATTTACAATGATACTGAGGATATAGAGGAGTTTTTGTCTACCTTTGAACGCCTCTGCAATCTGTACCAGATCCCCGAGGGTCAGCGAATGCCTGTCCTGCTGACCAGACTGACTGGAAAAGCCAGGGAGGTATTTAATGAATTGGGGGAACAAGAAGCCTTGGATTATGGGCGGTTTAAAGATTCTGTGTTAAGGCGGTTCAAGGTTACTCCTGAATCTTACAGAGTTAAGTTTAGAAAGTTTAAGATGTCTAATGATTGTACTTTTGTAGAATGTGCTCATAAGCTGATGGGTTTTGTTAAAAAGTGGGTTATGGGAGCCAAGGCGCATGGGAGTTTTGAAAAACTGCTGGATTTAATAACTTTGGAACAGTTCTTAGACATTGTGCCTGACAATGTGAGAGCAGCTGTGTGTGATAGGGACCCTGAGTCAGTCCTACGGGCAGCAGAGATTGCGGATGCCCATACCCAAAACAGGGCTCGAGAAGGGTGTAAAACCCCGGGGAAAACTAATCACCATTCCCCCCAGTTCAAGAGGAGGGAAGGATTTAAAAGTAAACCTGACTCTTCTAAAGGAGTTCAAGGGGGGCCCGGAGGGTAGGAACTCACATCCCAGGTCGGAACAGGTTACATGCTATCACTGTGGCATGCTGGGCCACATGAGACCAGACTGCCCGACACTGAAGAGCAGCCCAAAACCAGGAACCCCAAATGCCACGGCCAATGCTAACCCTGTTGTTATAAACTCACAGGCAAGCTACACAGAGCCCAGCATTGGTGCCTTGTGGGCAAATGCTGTTTCTGTGGTCTCTGAAAACTTTGACCTTAAAACTCACATTAAAGCTAAGTATGGGAACAATAACGCAGAGTTTATTAGCAGTGCAGAAGTGAATGGAGTAAGGTGTATGGCATGGAGGGACACCGCAGCTGATATCACTTTGGTTAAAACAAGTCTTGTCAGGAAGGAAGATTATTTGCCAGGTGAAGATGTGACTGTTGTAGCCTTTTCTGAGTATTTTGTCAGGGTGCCTTTGGCTAAAATCCACCTGAAATGGAAGGGATTTGAGGGCACCATGGTTGTGGGAGTAAAAGATGCAATCCCTAAGGATATTATGATTGGAAATGATATTAAAGCTATGGTCAGTCAAGTTAACACAAACCAGGCACAGGAGAGGATTGATCCTAAGGTTGTGCCTATGGAGGGTTTCTCCAAAAGTTTGTCTTTGGAAAGTAGCTGTTTGGCTGTGAAGGAAGTTTCTGAATGTCTATCTAATGTCTCAGAAGTAAAACCGGAATTAGATCAAGCAAAGGGAGAGGAGAACAAGGAGATTTTGAATGAGCCTAGGCAGTCTTGTGAGCTGATGGCTTTATCTAGTCAGCAGTTTGGGAAGGCAAGGAGAGTGGAAGATGAGTGTCCCCATACCTTACCTGTTTCCTGTGTGAAGAATAGTGACAGTGAAGGAAATGTGCCTGTGTCTGTCAGGGGTATTGACTTGCCTATGGAGGAAGCTACCCCAGTCTCCAAGCAGTTGTCTGTGAACAGCCCGGTGTGCTGGGACAAGGGAAATGAAATCCCAAACGGTGTGTCTAGTAAAGGTAAATGTGTCTCCAACTCTTTTTTGTCTGTGGAGCAGACCGAAGGTGCCTTTCAGCCTGTGATGGTTGAGAGTAATTCAGTTGTCTCAGATTTGGTTCTGGATTCAACTAAAGCCCAGGAAGGGAATGGTCCTAAATTTGTGTCTGCTGGGGAGAATGGCACTGTAACTAGGTTGCATCCAGTTAGTGTCTTAGCAAAATCCCAGGGACCAGACAATTCGGGTGCTTGTATTTTGCCTGTTGCTCATGTGTGGTTGGAGAAGGGTGTGACAACTCTGTCTAATCGGGGTGATACCCTAGCCAGGGCACAAGGAGAGCAGAAAGGTAATTTGGTTGTGGTACCTACGGACAGTTTAACAACTTGTAGCAAAAAGGACAAAATTCCTAAGCTTGTGTGTGGCAAAGGAAAGGAGAATGCTTCTGACCTTTCATCTAATGAGTCTATGGGTTTGCCTGAAAGGGGATTGTGTAGAAATCTGCCTGATGGGCCAAAGGTGATCCTGAATGTAAGACAGGCCCAGACAGAGTCTGTTGTTGCTCAGGAAAGTGTTCCTTTAGAGCAAGCCCTAGGTGAAGAGGGTAAGGGCAAAATTTCTGTGAGGGGTGATTTGCTGCTTAGAAAAGCTCCTGGGGAAAAGAATCCTCATGGTAATCTGTGCAAGCAGTTCCCTGCAACTGAAGGGTGTGAGAGTGACTTAATCAAGGAAGTTTCAGTTCCTAACAGCCAGAAGTTGTCTGTTGTGAATGGATCCACTGACTTTCCTTTTAAAAGATCCAGTGTGGGTAGCTTTGAGAAGGTCTCAGATGGAGTAAGAGCTGTTAAGAAAGTTGAGCAGCCCTATGACCAAGTGGCTGTGTGGGGCCAACTGGTTGGGGAGACAATGGTGTTGGAACAGGAATGTCTCCATTCTGATTCTTTAAATGAGCAGTTTGTGCTTCAGGGTCTGAGGACAGATTTGGTTACTGATGTGTCAGAGCAGAGCAGTTTTATGGCTAAATGCTTAAGGATGCAGGGGAGAGCAAGCAAACTCTCACCCTCAGACTATTTAGATTTGTGTGGTATCTCTGTAAGACAGAGTCCAGCCTTGGAAATGATACGAGTTACGAATATAAAAACTGGTGGACTGGCTCTGGTCTGGGGTAGTGCAAATTACTTGCCTGGAGGGGAGAGAAAGGACTTGCTAATAGCTGTTAGCAGAGAGAGCCCACCCCATCAGCCAGTGAATTCTGTTAATCAAGAGAAATCAAGGTTTGATCCTGCAGGACAAGGAGGAAAGAAAAAACTGAATTTTGCAAAGGGAAGCCACAGGTTAACCCTAAAATGCCCAAACTCCAATGGTATTGAGCCAAAGGTGTGGCATGACAAACATGATTGTAGATGGACACTTGCAGTGAACTTGTTATTGCTAATGGTAAATTTTGTAATAAATGTGTTGCTATTGCCACAAGCTGTAAAAATGTACAATGTGCCTAATCTTTTGGAGAATACCTTGAACATGTTAAAAGGAATACATGAGAACACAAGTTATGTTAAAAGGCCTTGTTACACTGATGTTTCACAGTTAATGCCTGTAAACAATATTGGAACTTTTCACAGGGAAAAAGACATTCCAGACCTAATGTGCTGTGTGAAAAGGAAGACTGAGGCACACTACCATATTGCTTTCATGGCTAAATGCCAAGATTCCTGTACTATGAAGACCATTAATATCTGCATTTATTTGGCGTTGATTGGGTTCCAAACATTTGCCCGAGCTTGTATAAATAAAGTAGCTGTTTGCGTTAGCTCTTGGCAAGATCACATGAGACATACAGGAACCATGCTGCAAGAGCAGATCCAATCCACTATTGTTCTAACTAAGTTTTACCTTGAGTTTGTAAAGAGATTCAATCATGTTGTTGAACATGACTTTGATAAACCATTTCTGTTATACACTGATATGGCTTCTAACCCAATACTAGCTGTAGTGAGACAGACCCAAGGATGGGGAGCTCTTGGGATGCAGTCAGTGATGTTTGTGTCATCCCTTCCTGCATCAATTTTGCGTTGGGGGTGTGACGTTATTGACATAAACTGGGACCATATAGATCATTGTTGCAA
>NW_020710928.1:0-2467 GCF_002925995.2 Terrapene triunguis | reverse complement strand
GAATAGATAGAGTGGAGGAAGTAAGTGAGAATAGAGTAAAGTGAGAACGGAGATGGAGTAAAGTGAGAACTGGAGCCAAGTAAGAAATGGAGTACTCTATTGAGGTGGGTCACCTCTTTTATAGGGCAAAGTGCTGGAAATCCTTCCTCCTATACCCTAATTTCATTCCTCACCCAAAGAAATGTTAGGGTACACACTTACCCCATAGACTAGTATGGTATGTGTGTGTTGATGACAGGTATGTATGCACATCAGTCTCTTGTGGTGTACTTGTTAAGTCTGTGGGTACAACATTGAAAAAACCCCTATGCCATTCTCCATTGTCTATTGGTCTAGATAAAAGGTCATAGACATAGGCGTGGGTACTCATCTATTTAGATAACAAGCTATAGGTCAACTTTGCTTTCTGAGTAAAAGGTCTTAATATAGATATGCTAACTTTGCTTTAGCTTAACATACAGGATATGGCCTGTAGGTTTCTTGCATTACAGCCAAACTTACTTTAATATAAATCTATAAACCTATTACAATAAACCAAATACTTAAACTAAAAGAAAAGATATATGCAAGCAAGCAGGTTAGTCCTATAGGCTACAATGGGCCCCCTTTTACCTGTCTTGCTGAGCAAGGCTCTTAAAACCTCCTCTAACACACACACAGGCAGGGCCAAACCCAACTGCAGATCAGCTCTGGGAAGACTCAGCTTAATGGATTTGCTCCAGCACTCAGATGTCCACCTCCCTTGGAGTACAGACCCAAAGATATATTATATTCGCCTCTTCCCTCAATGTGGAAGAGGGTATGCACAATTTCTCACACACCCCCAGTTAGAAATCACATAAACTGGGTTATATTATAAACCAGAAATAAATTTATTAATTATAACAGGTGTATTTTAAGTAGTTAAGGAGGTAGCAGACAGAACAAGGCAGATTACTAAGAAAATAAAACAGAGCACGCAAACTAAGCTAAAGAAACTGGTTACATGTGAGTTCTCACCCTAAATGTGGTTCTAATAATCTTCACAGGCCAGACACCCTTCCAGCCTGGGCCCAGTTCTTTTCCCCCTATTCAGTCTTAGTTGTTTCCAGCAGTCATCTTGGGAGGGGTTGCAAGGGAGAACTGAGGACCAGGATTACCTCCCCACCTTTAAATAGGATTTGCATAAGGCGGGAGTCCATTCTTCACAGGCTGACCACACGTTCACAGGAAGACTAAGCTCTTTTACAGTCCATTGTCTCTTGCTGATGGGCCATTAGCCCTGTCTGGCTTTTCCATTGTAGTACTTGAAGTGTCAGCAGTGGGAGTGACCCAAAGCAGCAAATATGAAATACAGATACACAGGTCAAAATTCCTAACTTCAGATACAAAAATGATACATGCATACAAATGGGATAATCATATTCAGTAAATCATAACCTTTCCAATGATAATTTACATGAGCCATCTTGCATGAAGTATATCTCAGTTATGGCACATTGATATCATAAGCATATTTCCATAAAGCATATGGAATGCCACACCACAAGGCCAACAGACTGAAGGGCCTACAGAGGCCCAAGGGAAGGTAGGAAGGAGCTCAGGGCACTGTCAGAGTCAGCATAGCCTGACTCTCGTTGTTTAGCTTGAGAGCCCAGAGCTAGAACCCCATGCAGTGGGTGGGCCTGGGTTCCCCTACCAACCCTCTGATGGACCTGAGAACATAGAGGCTGTCCAGATTACTGTACACCAGGAGTGGACTGACAACCCCACTTTGCTGAGTGAGCCAGAGCCACACTCCCCATTTCGCCAGGGAGGCACCTTTAACTGATGCACTGCCTCACAGAGCCTGGCAGCTCAGAAGGGGGAGAGACAGAAAAGAATGAGACTTACCTCAGGAGCTCCTGAATAATGGTGCAGTAGGAGTCCTGGCTGCAGGAGAGGTTCTACTAGCAGCAGCTACCCCAGGCTTCAGAGGAGGGGCTAACCCTTCCCTAAGACTAGGAACCCTTTGCACTAACTTCTGGAGGATCATGGGTGAGGCATTTGACCATATGCTCAGTGAAGTGACAAGGCCCAGGCTCCCCTACCAATCACCCTTTTCATGTAGGGGACATAAAACCCCTTTCCCTCCCTTGGACACAAGGAGAGGATAGAGACATTATTGTTACACTAATAAAATAATACCAACAGGATCTTATAAGAGGGATGAGGCAAAAATGCCAGGTTTATTGTAAATACAGAGAAGGAGCGAGAAATCAGGATATGCAATTCAATATTATTTCACTACCATTCCCTATTCATTCATACACTCATTCATACAAGTTCTGCAGTTGTTATAGTTACCAGCTTAGAGGTTGCTCATGGCAGAGTACTGGCCAGGCAGCCTGCACACGAGGAGGAGGGGAGCAGAGTCCTTGTCAGATGCGCAGCTGATGTTCCTGGAGGATGGTTGCAGAACCGGACTCCAAGTTCCTGAGTTTTTGGT
>NW_020710927.1:0-1005 GCF_002925995.2 Terrapene triunguis | reverse complement strand
GAATAGATAGAGTGGAGGAAGTAAGTGAGAATAGAGTAAAGTGAGAATGGAGATGGAGTAAAGTGAGAACTGGAGCCAAGTAAGAAATGGAGTACTCTATTGAGGTGGGTCACCTCTTTTATAGGGTAAAGTGCCGGAAATCCTTGCGACCACCAGGGCCATAGGATTTTCCTGTGGATTGTCCCAAATGTTTCCTTCCCACATTTCCCGGAGGTCCCAGGCTTCCTCTTCCCAATTTTTAGGGTCAGCAGGGTTCCATTCTCCTGAGCTAAAAGCCGCCACTTGGCAGGTGGTAAAACCCAGTTTAGCTTTTAGCTGTTTAATGATGGATTCACAGCGATTACGGCTTGCCGGGGCTCTGCCTTGCTCCAAGGTTAATTTTTTAACCATTCCTTGGAGGACCTGATTTTCCTTTATTAGGGCTTGATTTTCATTTTCTAAGTCTTTAAACACTTCAACCTGATCCGTCAGGAATCTCTCTCTCCCTTTGCATTCCTGTAGTGCCTCTTTTATCGCTTCCATATGATTCTGGGAGTTTGTTGCCATAACTTTCCAATTTTCTATCCCTTTTTCCAATTGAGCTAGCTTTTCCTTCAGAGAGGTTTTCTTTTCTCTGCAGGTAGCTAGACAGAGGTAGCTGTCATTGCATGCCTCCCATAGTAGCCAAATCGCTGCTGCATCTCGTTTGGCAGCACTAGAAGGTCTATACATGAGGAAATATTGTGCCAATCTATCCTCTAAATCTGAAATGGTATAGACATCTGCAAGGGCTTGTTCAGTCCAAGGACTGTGCCCATACTTTTGAAGGACTTGTTTGAAAAGTGTAATTTCTTTAATAAAAGGCGAGGTTGGAGTTCCTTCTGACTCCATTCCTCCCTCTGGTACTGGCTTACCCTGTCTTCTTTTAAACATCTTAACACAGGTATTTCAATCTCTTTGTCACTCCTGGTATTACTCAGCGAGTGACACAGCCTAGATTCTGAAATCGTAGCTTATCAAATTTCC
>NW_020710926.1:0-8512 GCF_002925995.2 Terrapene triunguis | reverse complement strand
GACTCCAAGTTCCTGAGTTTTTGGTTCTGTTCTTATAGGATTTTGTCCTTATACAAGTCTATGGGAATTGCTTCATTCTGCTGATGTTTGTTTGAGGTGATTATCCAACAGCAGGGGGCACATCCCTGATGACTGAATGTCTGAGTGTTATCTTGTTCTCGGAGTCTTCAGCCCTCCAGCCGGGGGGGCACTTGGGTGGATTCCGGCCTGCCCTCCGGGGGTCATCCAATTATCTCTAGTCTGGGCATTCTTCAGCCAATTGAGACTGAATTGTAATTCTTAGGCTGGCACGTCCCTGACCATTCATTCTTTATCTAAATCAAGTTATCCTTTATCTAAATCAAGCATCCATTCACATACATCCTCTATTTTAACATACATTTATCACTTATTACTTTACTATTTCTTAACTTCTAGCAACTCTCAGGATGTTGCAAATCTACTTAAACTTTAACATACATAACAAACAAGTTAAAAGCTACTAAACTGTGTTCTGTTTGGAAGAACAATTACAGTTGTTTTTGAGAACAGACTTTCTGTCTTAGGATGTGTTAACACAATTAGCAGTTTGGCCTTGCATGTTTCTCACAGAGAGAGAGACACACAGAAATGGAAAAAGCAAGAGGCCTAAGTTGTGGGGAATTCAATTGAATTCAATCTTACCCCTTGTCTCTGTTGGCCTCAGACTTGTTATACACATACACTTTATGGTTCTAATACAGAAATTCCCTGATATGGTCCAACATAATCCCCCTTTTGACACTAATATTATTAATCGCCAGTGTCACTTTCTTTGTAACCTATTTAAGAGAAGGTACTGTGAGGCAATATGAGTCTGCGGTTCCAATTTAGCATACATTCTTTTTATCCAGCAACACATGCCACACATTCCAATTAGGCAAACAGAATTTAAGACCAGGGCTACTAACAAGGGGTGTAACATTACTGAAAGAATGCCAGTGGTAGTTGGGGACCACCCAGAAAATATATCGTACCAATGGCAAGTTATTTGTTTTTCTGCAGTGGCAATTCTTAACATGTCCCCCTTGGCATGTACAATGTGAATGGTTCAGTTTCCCACCTGGTCATTTGTTTGCTCTAAAAACTGTGTTACTGCTTTGCCTTTCATTAGGCTATCGGTTAACTCTTGCCATTTAATTCCAAGATTAACGGAAAACTCAGTCAGCTCAGTATCTAAGGTGAGCTGGGACGTCTTTGGCTGTGGTAAATAGTATGTGTGGTTCTTAGTAAACACTGTGCTTACATTGCACTTACATTAATCTACTGGAGGATTACTAATACTTCCATCTTCCCAGAACACTTCCTCCCAAGAATTAATACATACACATTGTCCATTAAACAACACTTTGGTTTCATTATCCAATTCGTCCCACATACACGATCCTAGGGAGGTATCTTTACTACAAGGCTCTGGGGCAACAGGTAAGGTGAGGCATACCCAGTTTTGAGGAGTCCATTCGGTACAACCTCTAGTATCCAATAGTTTTCCTCCCTCCCCAGCCCACTGGCTCGAGGTCCTGGGCAGCCAGAATGATCCCATGTGCAATATGGGGAGTGGGCTAACCTTCCACATCTTTGCCTCCAGAGCTTGTTGATGTGCAATCTTAACAACAATTTCTCCACTTAACAAATCTGGTCTCACCGTACTGGAGACATACTGCATCCATTCATATTGATAGGTATCAAACAATGATCTTCTCCTTTGCTTTAACAGATGCATCAAAACCTTAATATTTCCTGATATTACCCAAAACATCTCATGTTCTAAAGTGGACAAAGCAAGTATCTGCATCTCAGTACATCCCATAGCTATAGCAGTGTTATTCCCTATCTCTAGTTGTTTCTTGTGCATTAACCAGGTGGTGGCGTTAAGCCACTGCCAAAGATTCCATCAGGCTTTCAGATTACCATGGCCAATTTGGACTAGGTCCATATTGACGTGTACTTGTTTTTGTATCAGGCTGTCCTGCAGCCGGGCCAAGGAGCTTAATTTGTTTTTAATAGTCTCCAAGTCGACTGAGTTGGCAAGCCCTACTCCTGCTCTGAACCCACCCAATATGGTGTCCATAATATCTCTTTTAACTCTGGGGTGAGACGTATTCGGGAGGGACAATTTATGCGTCCTTATCCAGGATAATAATATGGGGAGAGAAAAGGCTGTACACTTGGGCTCTATTTGTGAAACATTCAGTCAGGTCCAATCCATAGTAATTTTCACTTCTACCAGAAGGGGGCTTACTAGGGCTTTCACTGGGGTGGTCTGGATCTTAAACAATGCAGGTTTTGTCATTTGTATTGGGGTGTTTCTCATAAATTTCCAATTTCCATGTGCAATCATCTGGAAATGCCTGTATGTATAAATATTCAGGGCAGCATACTATAATAACTGTTACAAGGGTCCCTGATTTTACAAACCCATTCCATATATATGGGAGTGTGGGATAGTCTGAGATGGTAGTGGTGTCCCCCACATATCCTTCTGTTCGTACTCCCACCATCCAATGTTTTTTTCTTTCTGCGGGGACTGAAATATTCGCTTGCAACCCCAGTCTCCCCTCCCCAACATATACATGAGTTTCCCCTAAAGGTGACAACGTGAGATTAGTGTTCAGATCAACCCATCTTAGGTGAATGTCCGATTCTTTTAACGGGGTCCATGGTGTGTTGTCTGTCCCTGAATTGTTGTGTATTAGTAAGGCAGTAAGAATGGCTCTACCTTGTCCCAGATATCCCGGAGCATGGGTGTCGTTATGGAGGATGGGCGCAGATGCGTTGAGGCCCATTACTTCCTCGGGGTCTGGGTGTGCTCTAACCACACCAATGAGGGTGAATACTCTAATCCAGCCCAAGGACTGCCTCATCTGGTGCAACTTTGTTTTCCGTTCCATTCGGGACATCGTTCTGCTCTTTCCTCACTGCCCTTCCAATAAAGTGGTGGTATAGCCGTAACTGGCTGTTCACGGGGTACCCACAACAAGGAGGGTAGAAGCAGCACAACCCTGCACTCAATAACTACGTAAGAATGATAATAAAAACACACCACGTCCATGGGTCCTGGTACGCGATAGTCATCGGGACATTGCGTCTGAAACAATAATTACAACTGAATTAAGTCATGCAAACAATTTAATTTGTGAAACATGAACCCATTTCAATTTACCATTTTTGTCTATGCGGTAGATAAGAGGACTGAGGCGATCAACTATGGAGTAGGGACCTGTCCACTTCAACTCCAATGTGTGATCCCTTTTGCCCCATTTTAAGTACATTACCTTGTCCCCTGGCTCCCACAATCGGGAGTCTCCTGCTTTTTGCTGATCCATTTTCTTATTCATGAATTCAATGGCTTTGTTCATCCTGTACTGTAGGGTGGCTTTATCTTCCTGCAATTGTTTCAGCCATTGCCAATGTTCATGAGCCCCAAGCAGATCGTCTGCCACTGAGTCTGTGATCTGCTCGGGGTTGATGACCAGCCTCATTGCATGCCCAAAGAGGATCTGGTATGGCTGGATTTTGGTTCTCAGCCTATTACTGCTGCGAATGTCAACCAATATCAGCGGCAGCTTTTCAGGCCAATCTTTACCGGTATGATCCACAACTTTTCTCAGGGCTTCTTTGATGGTGCGATTCATCCTCTCCACCTGGATTGGGGTCGGTACAGGATATGGAACTTGTGTACAATTCCCAATGCTTTAAGCATTGAGGTAAAGATGTCTCCCACAAATGATCCTCCTTTGTCTGAGTCAATAATCTCGGGAGTTCCATATCTACAAACCACCTCAGAGAACAGCTTCCTGGCAGCTGTGTGAGCGCTATTGTTCCTGGTGGGGAACGCTTCGACCCATCCTGAAAAGGAATCTATGATCACAAGCAGATACCGAAATCCTTCCTTACTTCTTGGCAGTTTGTCAATAAAATCAATCTGAATCCTATGCCAAGGACCCAGTCTGCGCTGATGCAGCATCTGAGGCTGATGTGGGGGTCAAGCCGTATCTTTTGCGCACTGCACACAGTTCCTAACCCATGTCTCTACATCGTCTCTCATTCCCCTCCATTCTGCTACTTGCTTTAATCTTCCCAGCGTCCCCTCTACTCCTTCATGCATAAACTGGTGAGCTATATTCACTAGTTCCTGTCTTTCAATTCTTCCGGGGACGCGGACTGACTCTAATGCCTTCTGTTCCTGTCTCCGGGTTACCACTGCTATCCCTTCATAGTCCCTGGCTATGGCATTGGCACGGTTATTCCATACAGTTTCGGCTGCTGAGCCTTTCCCATCCGCCTTTATATGTCTGATTTTTAGCTGGTTGGGATGGGAGGTAACCCAGGCATAAATCCATTTCCATTCATCTATGTACGCTATCTCTTTGCCGTTCACAGCTTTCCAATCATTCCTCTGCCAATCAAACATCCAATATTGTATCCCATTTACACAATAATTGCTGTCAGCATATATATATATATACCGTCTTGGGACAGTTTTCTGTTTCATACTGCTTTAGAACCCTGTATATTGCGTGTAATTCGGCATGTTGTGCTGAGCCGTGATCCAGGTATCCCTTTAGTACCTCTTCTTCCAAATTTATGGCTGTGTACCTGATTCTCTTTTTACGATGGACCACCATGGAACTACCGTCGGTGAACCAGATATGTCTCTCCCGACCCACGGTGGCCAATTCCTCCATGGGGGCACTTGGGCTTGTTCAATCCTCTGTTCTAATGTGACTTCTGGGCATTTATGTTTGGTCCCCTTTTCGATAAGAGCGTGAGTCAGCATGTCAAGTTTGGATACTGTTTCAGTCGTGACTCCTCTGTTAACCAGAGTTAAAGTCCATTGTGCCACTCGGGTGTTAGACACCCTGCCTCCTATTAGTTTTCCAGACAGTATGTATTTTAAAGGCGTATGTGTGCTCTGTATAGTAATTGGGGCACTGCCGGTAAGCGGCTCGAAGGACTGGACTGCCCATACTGCATTTAGACACTCGTGTTCGCAAGCGTCAAAATTCAGTTCAGCTCCCTGTAGTTTCTTGGATTCTCATTCTCCTGTAGGAGAGTAGCTGCCATGGCTACTTGGTTAGCTGCTAGCCGGATGACAAATGGTTTAGATTAGTCCGGGAAGCGCAAGGCAGGGGCCGTCAGGGCTTTTTGTTTTAACGTGCTTAAAGCGGCTTCCTGTTCAGGGCCTCACTCCCAGTGTGTCTTCTTTTTTAACAATTTCCATAGGGGAAGTGTGATTTCTGCATACTTATAGATATGGGGTCGTAAAAAGTTAAATCCCCCCCAACAGAACCTGTAATGAAAGCACGTCGGTAGTGGCTGGCATCTCAATCAGTGCCTTTACTTTTCTTTGATCTACCTGCCTTCCTTCCTGGCCAATGACAATACCTAGGTAAACAACCTGGGTTTGCACTAACTGTGCTTTTTCCAGGCTTACCTTAAATCCGGTGTCCTGAATCAATATGAGGACATCCTCAGTGAGTTTCCGTACCTGTGTCTCGAGTTCTCTGAAAACCAAGATATCATCCACACAAGAAAAGATGAAGGGTTGGTCTGATGGGCTTAATCGGTCCAGCATATCTACCACATGTCGGTGGGCGATAACCGGAGAGTCCTGGAATCCTTGGGGCAGATGCTGAAATGTGTTTTGCTGGTCCCTTATGGTGAAGGCAAACCGGTCCTGAGAATCCGGGTGCAATGGTATTGCAAAGAAACAATTAGCTAAACTTATGACAGAAAAATACCTGGAGGTGGCCTGCACTGTTTGGATAACCTGTGTCATATCGGCCACGATGGGGGCCATGGGCACGCTTCCTTTGTTGATTCTCCTGTAATCAATAGTTAGTTGCCAGGACTGTCCGTCCGCTTTCATGACTGGCCATACAGGGGAGTTGAAAGGAGAGTTTGTTTTCCTGACAACCCCTTGTTTTTCCAGGTCCTCTATGATAAGGACCAGTTGTGCCTCCGCTTCCTTGGGGTATCGGTACTGCTTCTGGGGTGGTACCAATTCACCTACAATCTTAACACAAGCATTAACTTTACCACAGTCTGTCTTTTTCTGGGTCCAAACCATGGGAAACTTTGCCCAACACTCCTCTTTTTGCTCCGCAATGAGGGCTGTAATTGGTCAGTTTCCTTTTTCAGCGATGATGTTGCTCTGATTCCCTGTTGGTAGAAAAGGAGGGAGTGCTTCCAGCCTCCACAGAGTGCTCCGAGGTAAACCGATTATAATATTATTGTTAAACAGCCAGTCGGTTCCTAAAATCACATCATTAGTCATATACTTTGTTTGTACCAGATCCCCGGTTGTGTTGTAGCATTGTACCGAGAAGGGAAAACCTTGCACCGTGAACGGGACTTGCACCCATTCTTGTCCAATACTGGGTTTCCCCTGAAATGATTGCAAGATTACCCCCTGTCCCTTTTTGCCGGTGCAGGGGGTGGCTTTGATCAAGGAGACCAAGGCTCCGGTATCAATTAAGGCCAAGGTAGGAGCCTGATTACCCTGCTGAACATATATATGGGGTCTTCCTCCTGGATCCCAGGTCAATTTCCCAATGAATCTCCACTGCTGTGCTTCTATATCAGGTGGAGATTCTACGTCCAGCGGGCCTCCCTAAAAATATCCTTGGTCTTCCGCCGGGGGAGGGGTGCTCGGGGTCATTACTCCCGATACCTCCCTCCGCTGATTTTGCAGCCTTAAAACTTCCCTCATGATATCGGCCATGGAAGCCCCATCCCATTTCCCCCCCCAATTGCATTAACATTTTCCATGCTATTCGGTGTACATCTGAACCAGGCCTCTCGGAGTTTCCCTGTGGTTGTTTGCCCTCCTCAGTTGTTTGGGGTTTTGGTTGCTCCGGATACAGTCTCCCCTTTGACTGATAATTTCCCCGTCCTTGAGGCCTTCCTCTTGAGTAGCCTCCTCGGGGTGCTACAACTCCCTTTGTCCCGCTCTCATTTGAATAAGTGACCTTTGGTTCCATTAGCCACATATGCAACCCTTTCTTTTTTATGTTAGGTTTTGGTCCGGCATGGGTAGTAATTTGTTGTATCATCCCTCTCAATTCCTCTAAATCTGCTGGATGACCTTCTGGCCAAACGGCGAGTTTCCCAGAGTAGTATAGGAGTAGTGACATGGTGCAATCCCTTAGGGATGGGACTGTGAATGGTAATGCATATAAATTTGCAATGTCATCTACTGTCACTAAACCGGCCATTATCTGCATTAGTGCCCATTGGGTGAGCTAGCTTTCCGGATCCTCATTGGCACCTTGAGTGGAAGTTACAGCTTGGGCTATGAAGTTCCTCCTGCCTATTTGTTCCCCAAAAGTTGCCATCAGATTTAATACATGGTCCGCGTCCGTTATTCTAATGCGGTCCAGAGTAGCTCTTATTTCTGGGGCCGCACATATTCCCATAAGCCGGTATATTTCTGTAGTAGTTAATCTTTCTCTTCCTGCTAGGAGGAAAGCATCAGTACACCATCGGGAGAAGGTTTCTCTATTCAGTACCCCTAGGTGGTCGGCCATTGCCTTTAAGTCAGCGGCTGACACCAGGATGGTTGTAACTTGGTCACTGCCCCTGCCATCAGCAGCTGCTCTGGGGGTAACTACAGCGCGTGGTTCTATTGCGACCACCAGGGCCATAGGATTTTCCTGTGGATTGTCCCAAATGTTTCCTTCCCACATTTCCCGGGGGTCCCAGGCTTCCTCTTCACAATATTTAGGGTCAGCAGGGTTCCATTCTCCTGAGCTAAAAGCCGCCACTTGGCAGGTGGTAAAACCCAGTTTAGCTTTTAGCTGTTTAATGATGGATTCACAGCGATTACGGCTTGCCGGGGCTCTGCCTTGCTCCAAGGTTAATTTTTTAACCATTCCTTGGAGGACCTGATTTTCCTTTATTAGGGCTTGATTTTCATTTTCTAAGTCTTTAAACACTTCAACCTGATCCGTCAGGAATCTCTCTCTCTCCCTTTGCATTCCTGTAGTGCCTCTTTTATTGCTTCCATATGATTCTGGGAGTTTGTTGCCATAACTTTCCAATTTTCTATCCCTTTTTCCAATTGAGCTAGCTTTTCCTTCAGAGAGGTTTTCTTTTCTCTGCAGGTAGCTAGACAGAGGTAGCTGTCATTGCATGCCTCCCATAGTAGCCAAATCACTGCTGCATCTCGTTTGGCAGCACTAGAAGGTCTATACATGAGGAAATATTGTGCCAATCTATCCTCTAAATCTGAAATGGTATAGACATCTGCAAGGGCTTGTTCAGTCCAAGGACTGTGCCCATACTTTTGAAGGACTTGTTTGAAAAGTGTAATTTCTTTAATAAAAGGCGAGGTTGGAGTTCCTTCTGACTCCATTCCTCCCTCTGGTACTGGCTTACCCTGTCTTCTTTTAAACATCTTAACACAGGTATTTCAATCTCTTTGTCACTCCTGGTATTACTCTGCGAGTGACACAGCCTAGATTCTGAAATCGTAGCTTATCAAATTTCC
>NW_020710925.1:0-1041 GCF_002925995.2 Terrapene triunguis | reverse complement strand
CGGTGCCACGGCACAGAGCTAACGAACCCCCAGCGCCCTGCGGTGCCAAGCTAATGAACCCCCAGTGCCCTGCGGTGCCGTGGTGCCGAGCTAACGAACCCCAGAGCCCTGCGGTGCCGCAGCGTCGAGCGAACGCACTGAGGATGCAGGGGTGAGGTGCAGCTCCCGGAAATGGTGCATGCAGACAGACATTACACTAATTGCAGCATCGATCGCCCGCCTGCACTAACAACTGGGGAAAGGGCACAAGATTAAAACAACAATTGTTCCTGCAAAATGTCCCACTCTGGAAAATCCATCTCCTGCTGCAAACCATGCGGTTGTGCCCCCGGGATTGGGAACTCGCCTCAGCTCACTGCAGAGCGGGTCCTGCTGCTGGGAGCAGCGTTCCGGAGGGCGGACCCACCACACAGCCCTGCCCACTCCCTTTGGTTTCTGTTTCACTGGCCCCGGGCCATATTTTCTGCCTGGGTGGGGCACGGACTGGAAGCTGGCTCCCTTTGAATGAGGGGAGGATGGGGCAGGGATGGGATGGGAGGATGGGAATGAAAGGACAGCCTCCCATTGAGCTCGGGGAGCCCGTACACCCACGCACACACCCCCATGGGAAAGGTTCACGAGGAGAGGGGACTGGTGTGAACGGGAAAGCTAGTACCTGGGACCTGGCCCAGCCCAGTTTCATCCTGGCCCGGTTGGAGTGGGAAAACAGAACCAGATTAAATCATAAGCCCAGTAGGCCAGTTCTTAGGGCTCCAGCTTCCAGAGTCCCGTGATCACACCAGACTTTTAGCTTCCAATTAAAAAAAACAAGGTCAGTTCCTAGCCTGGGAAGTGGTGGTAAAAAGCCCCAAAACGTGACTCAAGAGTAACCAACGCAGCAACTTCTGCCTGAGTCTGCAGAGAGCCTGAGACAATTGCTCTGGGCGGGGAGGGGAGGAGGGGAACTGCCCCAAGGATCTCAACAGGGTGTTAAGACCCAGCCCCGCTGCTGTGAAGGCCCGTCCAACCCCACCTCAGCAGAGGACTCTATGTGTGACAGAA
>NW_020710924.1:0-1065 GCF_002925995.2 Terrapene triunguis | reverse complement strand
AGAGCTAATGAACCCCAGAGCCCTGCGGTGCCACGGCACAGAGCTAATGAACCCCCAGCGCCCTGCGGTGCCAAGCTAATGAACCCCCAGTGCCCTGCGGTGCCGTGGTGCCGAGCTAACGAACCCCAGAGCCCTGCGGTGCCGCAGCGTCGAGCGAACGCACCGAGGATGCAGGGGTGAGGTGCAGCTCCCGGAAATGGTGCATGCAGACAGACATTACACTAATTGCAGCATCGATCGCCCGCCTGCACTAACAACTGGGGAAAGGGCACAAGATTAAAACAAGAATTGTTCCTGCAAAATGTCCCACTCTGGAAAATCAATCTCCTGCTGCAAACCATGCGGTTCTGCCTCCGGGATTGGGAACTCGCCTCAGCTCACTGCAGAGCGGGTCCTACTGCTGGAAGCAGTGTTCCGGAGGGCGGACCACCACACAGCCCTGCCCACTCCCTTTGGTTTCTGCTTCACTGGCCCCAGGCCATATTTTCTCCCTGGGTGGGGTACGGACTGGAAGCTGGATCCCTTTGAATGAGGGGAGGACGGGGCAGGGATGGGATGGGAGGATGGGAATGAAAGGACAGCCTCCCATTGAGCTCGGGGAGCCCGTACACCCACGCACACACCCCCATGGGAAAGGTTCACGAGGAGAGGGGACTGGTGTGAACGGGAACGCTAGTACCTGGGACCTGGCCCAGCCTAGTTTCATCCTGGCCCGGTTGGAGGGGGAAAACAGAACCAGATTAAATCATAAGCCCAGTAGGCCAGTTCTTAGGGCTCCAGCTTCCAGAGTCCCGTGATCACACCAGACTTTTAGCTTCCAATTAAAAAAAAAAAGGTCAGTTCCTAGCCTGGGAAGTGGTGGTAAAAAGCCCCAAAACGTGACTCAAGAGTAACCAACGCAGCAACTTCTGCCTGAGTCTGCAGAGAGCCTGAGACAATTGCTCTGGGCGGGGAGGGGAGGAGGGGAACTGCCCCAAGGATCTCAACAGGGTGTTAAGACCCAGCCCCCCTGCTGCGGAGGCCCGTCCAACCCCACCTCAGCAGAGGACTCTATGTGTGACAGAA
>NW_020710923.1:0-5985 GCF_002925995.2 Terrapene triunguis | reverse complement strand
GTGTCATAACTATAAAGGGAAGGGTAACAGCTCTCTGTGTACAGAGACTCCAAATCCTTTTACCTGTAAAGGGTTAAGAGGCTCGGGTAACCTGGCTGACACCTGACCCGAAGGACCAATAAGGGGGCAAGATACTTTCAAATCTTGGGGGGGGGGGAAGGCTTTTGTGTGTGCTCTTTGTTTTAAGGGGTGGTTCGCTCTTGGGACTGAGAGGGACCAGACATCAATCCAGGTTCTCCCCATCTTTCTAAACAAGTCTCTCCTATTTCAAACTAGTAAGTAAAAGACAGGCAAGGCGTCTTAGATTTACTTTGTTTTCTCAACTTGTAAATGTACCTTTTTACCAGAGTGTGTATCTTTGTTTGCTGTACTTTGAACCTAAGACAGAGGGGGGTCCTCTGAGCTCTTTAAGTTTGATTACCCTGTAAGCTATTTTCCATACTGATTTTACAGAGATGATTTTTACCTTTTTCTTTAATTAAAAGCCTTCTTTTTTAAGAACCAGATTGATTTCTCCTTGTTTTAAGATCCAAGGGGGTTTGGATCTGTATTCACCAGGAGTTGGTGAAAGGAGGGTGGGAGGAAGGAGGGGGGATGGTTAATTTCTCCTTGTTTTAAGATCCAAGGGGGTTTGGATCTGTGTTCACCAGGGAATTGGTGAAAGGTTTCTCAAGGCTTCCCAGGGAGGGAATTCTTGTGATGGTGGCAGCGGACCAAAGCTAAGCTGGTAGATAAGCTTAGAAGTTTTCATGCAGGCCCCTACATTTGAACCCTAAAGTTCAAAGTGGGGATACAGCCTTGACATGGTGGCAGCGGTGGAGATCGTTTAAACCCAAAAGCCAGTAAGAGATTTTTTTTTCCTTCTAGCTGCTTGGAAAGCAGAGCTGAAGGTAGACGCATATCTTATCTCTCCTTGCCTGAAGGCAGAGGTGTTAAGTTTTTTTTAACAAGGGGCTTTGTTAAGAGAAGGGTTCAAAGGGAGCAAACTTTGAACTGGTAAAGGTAATTTACAGGCTGAATTGTTTTTTTTTTCTTTTTACATCCTCGGGAGTAGCTTGTTAGAAAGTCTCTGTTAACTCAGCAGCAGCCAGAGCTAAGTACATCCCAGTCTCAGTCAACTGCAGAGGGTGTGACCCAGCACAAGAAAACAGGAAAATGACTGCCAAAGAAGTAACTAACAAAATAGAACTGGCCAGACTAGAAGCAGAAGAAAATGAGAGAAAACATCAGAGACTGCTTGAAATTAAGAAACTCGAGGCAGAGCAGCATGAAAGAGAAGAAAAAGCCAAACAGGAGGCCCATGAAAGAGAAGAAAAAGCCAAACAGGAGGCCCATAAAAGAGAGATGGAGCTGAAAGAAAAAGAGATGGAACTGGAAGCAGCAAGGACTAGGCAGGATGCAGCAGACCATCCTAACAACTCCTCTCCAGGTACCACTTCCCATCCCAGGAAATTCCCCACCTACAAGGCAGGCGATGATACTGAGGCCTTCTTAGAAAATTTTGAAAGGGCCTGCCTTGGATACAGCATCCCTCTAACCCAGTACATGGTAGAGCTGAGGCCGCAGCTCAGTGGACCCTTAGCAGAGGTGGTGGCTGAAATGCCTAAGGAACACATGAACAGTTATGAACTTTTTAAAAACAAGGCCAGACTCAGAATGGGGCTAACACCCGAGCATGCCCATCGGCGGTTCAGAGCCCTAAGGTGGAAACCCGATGTGTCATTTACCCGACATGCCTACCACATTGGGAAAAATTGGGATGCCTGGATATCAGGAGCAAATGTTAAATCTACGGAAGAGTTGCCCTTCCTATTGCAAATGGAGCAGTTTTTAGAGGGTGTTCCTGAGGAAATAGAAAGGTACATCCTAGATAGGAAGCCCAAAACTGTAACCGAGGCGGGGGAGATTGGAGCCAAATGGGTGGAGGTGACAGAAAAGAAAAAAGCTAGTAGCAGTTGGAGCGAATATCAGAAGGGGCAAGCCGAAACAAAACCTTATCACCGGGGACAACCCAAGGCCCCACCCACCTCCCAAGGGAAACCCCAGACGCCTTCTCACCCCACCCCACCAGTCTCCACCAACCAACATCGCCCCGGTGATACCTTAGCCGGGCGATGTTTTAAATGTAATGAACTGGGGCATATAAAGGCTCACTGCCCCAAGAACCCCAACCGATTACAGTTCATTACACCCCAGTCACACCAAAGATCCCCAGACCCAGATGCCTCTCTCATACCCTCGGAGCGAAGGGAAACCTTGAGAGTGGGCGGAAAGAAGGTTATCGCTTGGAGGGATACTGGGGCACAAGTGTCAACTATCCACCAATCCCTAGTGGACCCCAAACTCATCAACCCGGAGGCTACAGTGACAATTCAACCCTTCGTGTCACAGTCTGTAACCTTGCCTACAGCCCAGTTGCATGTCCAGTACAAGGGCTGGGCAGGAATGTGGACTTTTGCAGTCTATGACAATTATCCCATCCCCATGCTGCTGGGGGAAGACTTGGCCAACCATGTGAAGCTAGCCAAGAGGGTGGGAATAGTCACCCGCAGCCAGGCTAAGCAAGCTTTCACCCCCATCCCTGTTCCTGAGCCGTCCACCAGAGCCCCGTCTGTGTTACCAGAGACCCAAACACAGGTGGTGGAACCGGATCCCCTGCCAACGACTGCAACAGCCGTAGTGGATCCAATCCCAGAGACCCAGCCAAAGCCAGTCCCGGAACCGGAACTGACAACGCAACCAGCACCAGAACCATTGCCAGCACTGAGTCCAGCGCTTGCAAACCCGTCTACAACTCCAATGCCAGAGGGCACCAGCGAGCCTGAACTGGCGGAAGTAGCAGATAACCCTACCCAAGAGGCTCAGCCAGAGCCTGAAATACCACATAGTGCACCAGCGGACAGCGGTTCACAGTCAATGGAAACAATCCCAGCACCTGCATCGCTTCCAGAGGGACCAAGCCCCAGTCCACAGTCCAAGGAGGAACTGATGTCTCCAGCATCAAGGGAACAGTTCCAGGCCGAGCAGGAAGCAGATGACAGCCTTCAGAAAGCTTGGGCGGCGGCGCGGAGCACCCCACCGCCTCTCAGCTCTTCTAACCGATCCCGGTTTGTTGTAGAACTAGGACTGTTATACAAGGAGACTCTTTCTGGTGGGCACCAGGAAGACTGGCATCCTCAAAAACAGTTGGTAGTTCCCACTAAGTATCGGGTAAAGCTCTTGAGCTTAGCCCATGATCATCCCAGTGGCCATTCTGGGGTGAACAGAACCAAAGACCGGTTGGGGAAGTCCTTCCACTGGGAGGGAATGGGCAAGGACGTTGCTAATTATGTCCGGTCTTGTGAGGTGTGCCAACGAGTGGGAAAGCCCCAAGACCAGGTTAAAGCCCCTCTCCAGCCACTACCCATAATTGAGGTCCCATTTCAGCGAGTAGCTGTGGATATTCTGGGTCCTTTCCCAAAGAAGACACCCAGAGGAAAGCAGTACGTACTGACTTTCATGGATTTTGCTACCCGATGGCCGGAAGCTGTACCCTTAAGCAACACCAAGGCTAAAAGTGTGTGCCAGGCATTAGCAGACATTTTTGCCAGGGTAGGGTGGCCCTCCGACATCCTTACAGATTCGGGAACTAATTTCCTGGCAGGGAAAATGGAAAACCTGTGGGAAGCTCATGGGGTGAATCACTTGGTTGCCACCCCTCATCACCATCAAACCAATGGTCTGGTGGAGAGGTTTAACGGAACTTTGGGGGCCATGATACGTAAATTCGTAAATGAACACTCCAATGATTGGGACCTAGTGTTGCAGCAGTTGCTTTTTGCCTACAGGGCTGTTCCACATCCCAGTTTAGGGTTTTCACCATTTGAACTTGTGTATGGCCGCGAGGTTAAGGGGCCATTACAGTTGGTGAAGCAGCAATGGGAGGGGTTTACGCCTTCTCCAGGAACTAACATTCTAGACTTTGTAAGCAACCTACAAAACACCCTCCGACACTCTTTAGCCCTTGCTAAAGAAAACCTAAAGGATGCTCAGGAAGAGCAAAAGGCCTGGTATGATAAACATTCCAGAGAACGGTCCTTCAAAGTAGGAGACCAAGTCATGGTCTTAAAGGCGCTCCAGGCCCATAAAATGGAAGCGTCGTGGGAAGGACCATTCACGGTCCAGGAGCGCCTAGGAGCTGTTAACTATCTCATAGCCTCCCCCACCTCCAACATAAAGCCTAAGGTATACCATGTTAATTCTCTTAAGCCCTTTTATTCCAGAGAATTAAACGTTTGCCAGTTTACAGCCCAGGAAACAGATGACGCGGAGTGGCCGGCAGGTGTCTACTACGAAGGAAAAAGGAATGGTGGCGTGGAAGAGGTGAACCTCTCCACGACCCTGGGACGTCTGCAGCGACAGCAGATCAAGGAGCTGTGCACAAGCTTTGCACCGATTTTCTCAGCCACTCCAGGACGAACCGAACGGGCATACCACTCCATTGACACAGGTAATGCTCACCCAATTAGAACCCCACCCTACCGGGAGTCACCTCATGCCCAAGCTGCTATACAAAGGGAGATCCAGGACATGCTACAGATGGGTATAATCCGCCCCTCTACCAGTGCATGGGCATCTCCAGTGGTTCTAGTTCCCAAACCAGATGGGGAAATACGCTTTTGCGTGGACTACCGTAAGCTAAATGCTGTAACTCGTCCTGACAACTATCCAATGCCACGCACAGATGAGCTATTGGAGAAATTGGGACATGCCCAATTCATCTCTACTTTAGACTTAACCAAAGGGTACTGGCAAGTACCACTAGATGAACCCGCTAAGGAAAGGTCAGCCTTCGTCACCCAGGCAGGGGTGTACGAATTCAATGTACTCCCTTTCGGGTTGCGAAATGCACCCGCCACCTTCCAAAGACTTGTAGATGGTCTCCTAGCGGGATTGGGAGAATCTGCAGTTGCCTACCTCGATGATGTGGCCATTTTTTCTGATTCATGGACAGAACACCTGGAGCACCTGGGAAAAGTCTTCGAGCGCATCCGACAGGCAGGACTAACTGTTAAGGCTAAAAAGTGTCAAATAGGCCAAAACAGAGTGACGTACCTGGGGCACCAGGTGGGTCAAGGAACTATAAATCCCCTACAGGCCAAAGTGGATGCTATCCAAAAGTGGCCGGTTCCAAAGTCAAAGAAACAGGTCCAATCCTTCTTAGGCTTGGCCGGATATTATAGGCGATTTGTACCACACTACAGCCAAATCGCCGCCCCGCTGACAGACTTAACCAGAAAGAAACAGCCAAATGCAGTTCAGTGGACTGATAAGTGTCAAAAGGCCTTTAACCAGCTTAAGGCAACACTCATGTCTGACCCTGTGCTAAGGGCCCCAGACTTTGACAAACCGTTCCTAGTAACCACAGATGCTTCCGAGCGAGGCATGGGAGCAGTTTTAATGCAGGAAGGACCGGATCAAGAATTCCATCCTGTCGTGTTTCTCAGCAAGAAACTGTCAGAGAGGGAAAGCCACTGGTCAATCAGCGAAAAGGAATGCTACGCCATTGTGTACGCGCTGGAAAAGCTACGCCCATATGTTTGGGGACGGCGTTTCCAACTACAAACAGACCATGCTGCTCTACAGTGGCTTCATACCGCCAAGGGAAATAACAAAAAACTTCTTCGGTGGAGTTTAGCTCTCCAAGATTTTGATTTTGAAATACAACACATTTCGGGAGCTTCTAACAAAGTGGCTGATGCACTCTCCCTGGAAAGTTTCCCAGAGTTAACTGGTTAACAATTGTTCTTGGAATGAAACATATTGTTAGTTTTTATATAATCAGTAGTATGTCTAAAGATACATGTGTCTTATTAACTCTGTTTTCTCCTAGAACTACAGGAAGAAATCACAGCCAGTGTGGAACCGAACGTCCAACACTATCTGTGATTTGGGGGGCGTGTCATAACTATAAAGGGAAGGGTAACAGCTCTCTGTGTACAGAGA
>NW_020710922.1:0-6919 GCF_002925995.2 Terrapene triunguis | reverse complement strand
GGAGTCTGAGTGTAGCAGAAAATGTTTAATAACATGAGGTAAACGACTTCAGCACAAAATTAGAAAAAACACCACAAACAGGATTCATAACACAAACCATGAGCAAAACCCACCCCAGCAAATTGGGCTGTGTCTTTTCCCTTTGGTTCTTGAATCCAGCAACCCAAAAATCACCCAGAGTCCCCAAAGTCCAACACCCCCAAAGTCTCTTGGGTCCAGCAACCCCCAAAGTCCCAAAAGTCCAACAACCCCCAAAGTCTCTGTCCCTGGTCAGTGCAGCCCCAGAGTAAAAAAGGGGGGGGCACGCAGGGTGTTAAGGGGCACCTTACGTGATCCAAGGCTGGCCAGCCATCTGTTTCTCCGTGGGGGTTCCGCCGCAGCCTTTACCACGAGCCAGTCCACTTTCTGCCGTCCCACGAACTGCTCCACTCTACAAGCTGCTCCGTTCCGCTCCGCTCACCGACCTGTGTGCCGTTCCAGCCGTCCCCGCAAACAGCTCCGCTCGCCGTTCCTTGGGCCACTCCAACCGGCCCCGCAAGGCTCCACGCCGCTCACTGCTCCTCCAGTCGTCCCCACAAATTGCTCCGCCAGCTGCTGAGCAATATAGCTTCAGGCTCCCCCGCTAGTTAACACAGCACTCAGTGATCTCAGCTCTTAATAACATCAGCTCTTTTGTGATTTCAGCTCTTAGTGATTTCAGCTCATAGGATAGTAGGGGAGCCCCAGTGCTGGTGCACCATTGGCCCAAAGTGAATTCAGCTCAGCAGCCTGTAACTAGACTCCTAAGGGAATCAAAGTTAGCTCTGACATTCAACAGTGGAGAGAGGAGGCGGTGCAATTGGTGCTTCAAACCCTCAGAGGGGGCCCATACCATCAGGTACAAATACCTGTCCCCATCCTCTCTCAATTCACTGGGTTTTGTAACCCATGCCCCTTGTCAAGCAAGTGCTACTTAGGTAATGGTGAAGGACTCACTCAGTCCTTCTGTCATACAACAGTTCCACTGGCCTTGATTCACAGAATCAGGGTAACAAAACTTTATTCTTCCTGCCCCAATAATAGAGAAACTGGGGATCCCACACCAGCCAAAGTAACCACTTTCAGTTGCTGTGTTTCCTGCCAGGCGAGTGGGTGTGCCTATGCAAACAAGATCAGCCCCTGGAGTTCTTTTCCACACTCGCCATAATTCACCACCAGATGTCAGGGTAGAGCTCATCCTGACTCTGCTTACATCCTCCCCCCAGCCGAGAATTTGTCGTCCCGACAAATCACACTCCCTATTATACCAACTCACTGGTTCCCTCCAAAGGGCCTCAGATAGCCCACTCTAGCTTCCACAAGCCTGTGTGCTAAACATATTGGTTCCTCACTAGTCACCCCAGGTGCATCATAAGTCAACCGTTTTACTGGTCTTATTACCCTGTCTCGTCTATTGAGAATCTCTGTTGCCGTGGTAGGGGGGACAGCCTCTTGAACGATGGATGGAGAGGTTTCCTTTGAGGGCCCCTCAGCTATTGGCATAGGCCCCTGCAGTTCTAGTTCTAACAGTGGAGGGTCCAAGGTGCCCAGGACATCCTCCACCTGTATGTCTCCACTGTCCAATAACCTGTGTGTGTCATCACATGGGGGGTCCCACCAGTGGCCCAGGGGTGTCAGGAATGGGCCTAAATACTTCTGCCATGGGGTTTAGGGCGGAAGAGGAGGAGCTCTCTTTTGATGCTGATCGAGACTGAGATCTTGTCTCCATCCCAGGATACACCATGGTTGTGTCTTCCTCCTCAGACTCACTCTCGCATGTGCTGCATAGGGGTAGGTTAGCTACAGGGGGCTGGCTGTCCATGTTGGAGGGCAGCTTTGGTCCAGCACCTTCGTTCCGCCCGGTTGCCCTGTTGTGGCCCCTCTCATACGGGGTGTCTACCAATTCCCCCACAGGGAGCAAAAGGTTTCTATGCACTGTCTTTGTCTGCCCTGGACCATCTTCAGGTTTGATCTTGTAGACCGGCAGGTCTCCTAGCTTTTCCATCACCAAGTAAGGTACTGCCTTCCATCTGTCAGCTATCTTGTGTTTGCCAGTAATACCCAAATTTCGCAGCAGGACTCTGTCCCCCGGCTGGAGTTCTTGCAGACGTACCCTAGCATCATATCGATGTTTGTTCCGGTCTGCGTTCTTCCGAGCCGCAGATGTAGCTAAGTGATAAGCATCCCGCAGCTTTTCTCTTAGTCGGGATACATATTGCTGATGAGTTTCATAGCTATCTCCATCCTCTGATACACCAAAGCACAGGTCTATGGGTAATCTTGGTTCTCGCCCAAACATTAAGAGATATGGGGTGACTCCTGTAGCGTCATTCTTTGTGGCATTGTAGGCGTGCACCAGAAATGCGACATGTTGGCTCCAGGTTGCCTTCTGCTCTGGCCGCAAAGTCCCCAACATATCTAATAGGGTTCGGTTGAACCTCTCTGGCTGTGGATCACCTTGAGGGTGATAAGGCGTTGTCCTAGACTTTTTAATTCCTGCTATCCTCAGCACCTCCTTCAGAAGGTGACTCTCAAAGTCCCGCCCCTGATCCGAGTGTATCCGGGCTGGAAATCCATAAACTGAGAAATATTTCTCCCACAGTACTCGAGCAACAGTGGTGGCCCTCTGATCACGTGTGGGATATGCCTGCGCATATCGCGTATAATGGTCAGTCACTACTAGAATGTTCCCAATATTTCTCTTGTCTACTTCTAAAGACAAGAAATCAATGCATACCAGCTCCAGAGGTTTGTTGCTGGTGATGTTCTTCAGATATGCAGCCCGCGTGGGCAGAGTTTTCCTTTTAACACATCGAGCGCAGGTCTCACATTTCCTGCGAACATCTTCAGCCATCCGAGGCCAATAGAACCTACTACGAAGAAGTTCCAGGGTCCTCTCCATCCCTAAATGTCCAAAGTCATCATGCAGGGCCCTCATGGCCAGGGCTCTGTACTCTTTTGGCAGCACTAGCTGTGCTCGTTGCTTTTGTAAAGGGTCTGTGGTCACTCGGTGTAGCACTCCCTGAATCAGTTTCAGTTTGGTCCATTCTCTCAATAGTAGTTTACCCTCCGGGTTAGGTGGGACAACCACAGCTGGGCTTCGCCCCTCCCTTTTGGCAAGTAGTGTATCACGAATGTCAATATCTTGCAGCTGGGCTTCCTGCCAGTCCGCCGCATTGAGCATGGGCAAAGGAGATTGGTCCAACGCAATATAGTTCACTGAAGCAGAAGGCACGCATTCAGGGGGCAGGCCCAAAGCTTCTGCAGCACATCCATGAAGACTCTCATGGGACTCTGGCTCCCGGCGACTCACACTGCAAATAGCCCTCACTCCATCTGTGGGTATCACAGCAACTCCTGGTGCCTGTGGACGCCTGGACAATGCATCTGCATCTACATTGCTTCTCCCTGATCGGTATTGAATGCTGAAGTCATAGCTAGCCAAAGCGGCCACCCATCTTTGCCCTGTAGCATCCAGCTTAGCACTTGTTAACACATAGGTCAGTGGGTTGTTGTCTGTCCACACCTGGAACTGAGCACCATATAAGTAGTCCCGAAATTTCTCAGTGATGGCCCATTTCAAGGCCAAGAACTCCAGCTTGTGGGTGGGATAGCGAGTTTCACTATCAGACAGTCCTCGGCTGGCAAAGGCTACAGGTTTACGTTTTCCTTCCAGTTCCTGGTACAGTACTGCTCCCAGACCCTCCAAACTGGCATCAGTATGCAGGATAAATGGTTTGCTTGGGTCAGCAAAGACTAAGACTGGAGCATGAGTTAGGCAAGTAATGATTTCTCGAAAAGCCCTTTCACATCTCTCATCCCACCGTGGCCCAAATGGTTCGAAGGGGCCATAGTGTCTCTGCACAGGAGGCTTTGGGGACCTCCCCTTATTCTTGGTCTTAGATTTGTTCCTGCTGGACTGGTATCCCCTGGTAAGATCATTCAGAGGTTTTACAATCGTAGCATAGTTTTTCACAAATCTGCGGTAGTAGCCACTAAACCCAAGAAAGGTCTTGAGTTCTCTGTAGTTACTTGGACATGGCCATGTAGTGAGTGCTTCTATTTTATCGGGATCAGTACTCACACCCTCTTGGGACACGATGTGTCCCACATACTTCACTGAGGTCCTGCAGAACTGGCATTTGTCAATTGAAAGCTTCAAACCATAATCCTCTAACCTATCAAGCACTTTAAGAAGTCTTTCTTCGTGCTCCTCCAAGGTTCTTCCAAACACAATCAGGTCATCCAAATAAACTAACACTTGCAGTAAATTCATGTCTCCCACAACTTTCTCCATAAGACGTTGAAATGTGGCAGGTGCTCCAGAAATCCCTTGGGGCATGCGTTCAAACTGATAAAACCCTAATGGGCAGATGAAGGCTGTCTTCTCCTTATCTTCTTCACCCAGAGGGATCTGGTAGTATCCACTCCGAAGATCCAACACAGAGAACCACTGGCTTCCTAGCAAACAGTCTAAGGCATCTTGGACTCGGGGCATTGTGTACTGGTCAACCACAGTACGGCGGTTTAGGGTGCGGTAGTCAATACACATCCGGATTTTCCCATTCTTTTTACGGACCACCACAATGGGTGAGGCGTATGGGCTGCGGGACTCTGTAATGATGCCATTCGCAGACAGCTCCTGAAGATGTTGTCGCACATCTTCCATCTCGGAGAGGGCAATCCTCCTAGATCTCTCCCTGAAAGGTCGAGAGTCATGTAGTCTGATGTTGTGCTCTACTCCTTTTGCACATCCCACATCCCACTCATGCAATGAGAACACCTTGGATCTTTCACAGAGTTTCCTCCTCAGGCGATCTTTCCACTCCTCGGACAACGGTGAATCTCCAAAGTCAAACTTTGCTGGGTCTATTGTGGGAACTTGAGTCTCACACTGGGGTTTTACAATTGATTCAGGCTCGAAGAGGTCTGCTATCTTCTGTCCTTTCTTCACAACAACATCTCGACTTGTTTCATTAGCAATCAGTATAGTCACCTTTTCCTGGGCTTCAGCAGGTAGGGTTATGACTCCACTGGGGACCAGCACTCCTTCCGGGAGCTCTCCTTCAACTGGCTGCTCTACCATTGCTAATGCCCCTTTACTGCCTTTCAGCCGGGTACTCATGACAAGCACTTCCTGCTCTGTCCTTGCAGGCACTACTAAGGGGGTTGTGCCCATGTACTTCAGCGCCCCAATGGGTAGCTCAGATGTCTCCTTTTTAGCACCCTCAATCTTCCTATAGGCTTCAGCACAAAGCGTATGGATCATCAGGGTATTCAGGTACTGGTCCCCAGCCCGTCGTCTGCAGTAATCCGCGAGCACCTTGAAGAGACTGGAGTTGGTCCCTATCAGCACAGACACATCAGAGGTCCCTTTAGGGTCAGGGCATATTAATGCAGCTGTGTCCACCTCTTCTCTTACCCCAGCAACCTCCTCTGGGAATTCCAGGTGCACTATGACATACCCTTGGTAGGGGTATTCATCCATGCTGAGGCCACACAGACCAACGCCAGTCAGTGGCTGTATAGGCAGGTGCCTAAGCATCTGTTGGTAGAATGACTGAAATATAATAGTCACTTGAGATCCAGTGTCTAGCACGGCTTTACACTCCGCCCCTTCAATCTTCACCATGACCTCTGCTCGAGGCCCTATCAGTCCTGCGGGGATCCCAGCTGGACGGTCGTTTCTGGGGGAATCTTCAACTCCTGCAGGCCTGGGTGGTCCCCGTCCCCGGACTCTCTGGCAGCTACCGGATCTCTCCCAACTGATCCTCAGCTTTCCATACACTAAGGAGGGGTTTTCTTCATTATGGCACTTGGCAGCACTGTGTCCGTCCTGACCACATCGGTAGCAGAAGAATTGTCCTTTCCCCCTTCGCCCAGGTGGGATGGTGGCTCTAAATGCTGACTTCTCCATCGCCACAGTCAGAGGCGCCTCATTCCTGGAAATCTTAGCTCGGTCAATGGTGCTTTGCAGTTCAGCTATCCGTTCTGTCAGGACCTGCATTTGTTGGGCAAGTTCCTCTGTGGTGCTCACCATCAGTACACTGGCCGTTTGCAGTGGTGTTGTGCCGGCTGGCTCCAATGTTTGGGCTTCCCAAAACTCGCTGGCAGCCTGCCTTTCTTCCTCTTCTCTGACCTCCTTTATCAGCTGGGAATAACTTGGGGGATGTTCCCGTCGTTCTCTTAGCCGGAGATGGAGTAGAATCGGGTTCTGATACTGAGCTCCTCTTACAATTTGAGCCAGTCTGGTCCGATCCATCTGTTCAGCAGTCACTGCTCCCCTCATGACAGCTCTCTGAAGCAGTCTCTCCAGCCTCTGTATATAGGCTGAAATCTTCTCGCCAATTTGCTGTCGGGAATTAAGGAACTTACAGTAACTGTCTTCAGGGCCCTCTACGCTCCCAAAGGTATGATCAAGGGCCTCTAGGCAGTCCTTCACACTGACCCCAGGGTCAATGAGCTTCAGGGTGCGAATCACATCTAATGCTGGGCCACTGAGGCTCTCTATTAGACATCTTCGCTTTTCTGCATCAGGTACGGCCCACTCCTGCAGCATTTCAGTGGTATGCTCCAACCAGGGTTCGAACTCCTCTGCCCCAGCAAATAATCTTAACTCACGACAAGAGTTTAACATAGCCTGGGACAGCACAACCTTTTCCAATATTTGCCCCAGTGCTTTTGCCCAATCATTGGCTGAGGCTGCGGCCCCTGAGCTAGAGGCTGCAGGGCCGGGGCCCAACAAACCTGACATATTAGCCATTATACAAACAGTAATTTCCTCAAAATATAACCACAATTGTTTCCCAATGCAGTAGAACACTCAACAGGTGCTTGCGAGGGGTACTGACCCAGGGATCCCGGACGAGCCCCCAAAAATGTAACCCTTCTGCCCATCTAA
>NW_020710921.1:0-6742 GCF_002925995.2 Terrapene triunguis | reverse complement strand
TTTCCCTTTGGTTCTTGAATCCAGCAACCCAAAAATCACCCAGAGTCCCCCAAGTCCAACAGCCCCAAAGTCTCTTGGGTCCAGCAACCACCCAAAGTCCCAAAAGTCCAACAACCCCCAAAGTCTCTGTCCCTGATCAGTGCAGCCCCAGAGTAAAAGGGGGGGGGGGCGCACGCAGGGTGTTAAGGGGCACCTTACGTGATCCGAGGCTGGCCAGCCGTCTGTTTCTCCGTGTGGGGTTCCGCCTCAGCCTTTACCACGAGCCAGTCCACTTTCCTGCCATCCCACGAACTGCTCCGCTCTACAAGCTGCTCCGCTCCGCTCACCGACCTGTGAGCCGTTCCAGCCGTCCCCGCAAACAGCTCCGCTCGCCGTTCCTAGGGCCACTCCAACCGGCCCCGCAAGGCTCCACACCGCTCGCTGCTCCTCCAGTCGTCCCCACAAATTGCTCCACCAGCTGCTGAGCAATATAGCTTCAGGCTCCCCCACTAGTTAACACAGCACTCAGTGATCTCAGCTCTTAATAACATCAGCTCTTTTGTGATTTCAGCTCTTAGCGATTTCAGCTCATAGTATAGTAGGGGAGCCCCAGTGCTGGTGCACCATTGGCCCAAAGTGAATTCAGCTCAGCAGCCTGTAACTAGACTCCTAAGGGAATCAAAGTTAGCTCTGACATTCAACAGTGGAGAGAGGAGGCAGTGCAATTGGTGTTTGAAACCCTCAGAGGGGGCCCATACCATCAGGTACAAATACCTGTCCCCATCCTCTCTCATTTCACTGGGTTTTGTAACCCATGCCCCTTGACAAGCAACTGCTACTTAGGTAATGGTGACGGATTCACTCAGTCCTTCTGTCATACAACAGTTCCACTGGCCTTGATTCACAGAATCAGGGTAACAAAACTTTATTCTTCCTGCCCCAATAATAGAGAAACTGGGGATCCCACACCAGCCAAAGTAACCACTTTCAGTTGCTGTGTTTCATGCCAGGCGAGTGGGTGTGCCTATGCAAACAAGATCAGCCCCTGGAGTTCTTTTCCACACTCGCCATAATTCACCACCAGATGTCAGGGTAGAGCTCATCCTGACTCTGCTTACATCCTCCCCCCAGCCGAGAATTTGTCGTCCCGACAAATCACACTCCCTGTTATAACAACTCACTGGTTCCCTCCAAAGGGCCTCAGATAGCCCACTTTAGCTTCCACAAGCCTGTGTGCTAAACATATTGGTTCCTCACTAGTCACCCCAGGTGCATCATAAGTCAACCGTTTTACTGGCCTTATTACCCTGTCTCGTCTATGGAGAATCTCTGTTGCCGTGGTAGGGGGGACAGCCTCTTGAACGATGGATGGAGAGGTTTCCTTTGAGGGCCCCTCAGCTATTGGTATAGGCTCCTGCATTTCTAGTTCTAACAGTGGAGGGTCCAAGGTGCCCAGGACATCCTCCACCTGTATGTCTCCACTGTCCAATAACCTGGGTGTGTCATCACATGGGGGTCCCACCAGTGGCTCAGGGGTGTCAGGAATGGGCCTAAATACTTCTGCCATGGGGTTTAGGGCGGAAGAGGAGGAGCTCTCTTTTGATTCAGCTGATCGAGACTGAAATCTTGTCTCCATCCCAGGATACACCATGGTTGTGTCTTCCTCCTCAGACTCACTCTCGGATGTGCTGCATGGGGGTAGGTTAGCTGCAGGGGGCTGGCTGTCCACGTTGGAGGGCGGCTTTGGTCCAGCACCTTCATTCTGCCCAGTTGCCCTGTTGTGGCCCATCTCATACGGGGTGCCTACCAATTCCCCCACCGGGAGCAAAAGGTTTCTATGCACTGTCTTTGTCTGCCCTGGACCTTCTTCAGGTTTGATCTTGTAGACCGGCAGGTCCCCTAGCTTTTCCATCACCAAGTAAGGTATTGCCTTCCATCTGTCAGCTATCTTGTGTTTGCCAGCAATACCCAAATTTCGCAGCAGGACTCTGTCCCCCGGCTGGAGCTCTTGCGGACGTACCCTAGCATCATATCGATGTTTGTTCCGGTCTGCGTTCTTCCGAGCCGCAGATGTAGCTAAGTGATAAGCATCCCGCAGCTTTTCTCTTAGTCGGGATACATATTGCTGATGAGTTTCATAGCTATCTCCATCCTCTGATACACCAAAGCACAGGTCTATGGGTAATCTTGGTTCTCGCCCAAACATTAAGAGATATGGGGTGACTCCTGTAGCATCATTCTTTGTGGCATTGTAGGCGTGCACTAGAAATGCGACATGTTGGCTCCAGGTTGCCTTCTGCTCTGGCCGCAAAGTCCCCAACATATCTAATAGGGTTCGGTTGAACCTCTCTGGCTGTGGATCACCTTGAGGGTGATAAGGCGTTGTCCTAGACTTTTTAATTCCCGCTATCCTCAGCACCTCCTTCAGGAGGTGACTCTCAAAGTCCCGCCCCTGATCCGAGTGTATCCGGGCTGGAAATCCATAAACTGAGAAATATTTCTCCCACAGTACTCGAGCAACAGTGGTGGCCCTCTGATCACGTGTGGGATATGCCTGCGCATATCGCGTATAATGGTCAGTCACTACTAGAATGTTCCCAATATTTCTCTTGTCTACTTCTAAAGACAAGAAATCAATGCATACCAGCTCCAGAGGTTTGTTGCTGGTGATGTTCTTCGGATATGCAGCCCTCGTGGGCAGAGTTTTCCTTTGAACACATCGAGCGCAGGTCTCACATTTCCTGCGAACATCTTCAGCCATCCGAGGCCAATAGAACCTACTACGAAGAAGTTCCAGGGTCCTCTCCATCCCTAAATGTCCAAAGTCATCATGCAGGGCCCTCATGGCCAGGGCTCTGTACTCTTTTGGCAGCACTAGCTGTGCTCGTTGCTTTTGTAAAGGGTCTGTGGTCACTCGGTGTAGCACTCCCTGAATCAGTTTCAGTTTGGTCCATTCTCTCAATAGTAGTTTACCCTCCGGGTTAGGTGGGACAACCACAGCTGGGCTTCGCCCCTCCCTTTTGGCAAGTAGTGTATCACGAATGTCAATATCTTGCAGCTGGGCTTCCTGCCAGTCAGCCGCATTGAGCATGGGCAAAGGAGATTGGTCCAACGCAATATAGTTCACTGAAGCAGAAGGCACGCATTCAGGGGGCAGGCCCAAAGCTTCTGCAGCACATCCATGAAGACTTTCATGGGATTCTGGCTCCCGGCGACTCACACTGCAAATAGCCCTCACTCCATCTGTGGGTATCACAGCAACTCCTGGTGCCTGTGGACGCCTGGACAATGCATCTGCATCTACATTGCTTCTCCCTGATCGGTATTGAATGCTGAAGTCATAGCTAGCCAAAGCGGCCACCCATCTTTGCCCTGTAGCATCCAGCTTAGCACTTGTTAACACATAGGTCAGTGGGTTGTTGTCTGTCCACACCTGGAACTGAGCACCATATAAGTAGTCTCGAAATTTCTCAGTGATGGCCCATTTCAAGGCCAAGAACTCCAGCTTGTGGGTGGGATAGCGAGTTTCACTATCAGACAGTCCTCGGCTGGCAAAGGCTACAGGTTTACGTTTTCCTTCCACTTCCTGGTACAGTACTGCTCCCAGACCCTCCAAACTGGCATCAGTATGCAGGATAAATGGTTTGCTTGGGTCAGCAAATACTAGGACTGGAGCATGAGTTAGGCAAGTAATGATTTCTCGAAAAGCCCTTTCACATCTCTCATCCCACCGTGGCCCAAATGGTTCGAAGGGGCCATAGTGTCTCTGCACAGGAGGCTTTGGGGACCTCCCCTTATTCTTGGTCTTAGATTTGTTCCTGTTGGACTGGTATCCCCTGGTAAGATCATTCAGAGGTTTTACAATCGTTGCATAGTTTTTCACAAATCTGCGGTAGTAGCCACTAAACCCAAGAAAGGTCTTGAGTTCTCTGTAGTTACTTGGACATGGCCATGTAGTGAGTGCTTCTATTTTATCAGGATCAGTACTCACACCCTCTTGGGACACGATGTGACCCACATACTTCACTGAGGTCCTGCAGAACTGGCATTTGTCAATTGAAAGCTTCAAACCATAATTCTCTAACCTATCAAGCACTTTAAGAAGTCTTTCTTCATGCTCCTCCAAGGTTCTTCCAAACACAATCAGGTCATCCAAATAAACTAACACTTGCAGTAAATTCATGTCTCCCACAACTTTCTCCATAAGACGTTGAAATGTGGCAGGTGCTCCAGAAATCCCTTGGGGCATGCGTTCAAACTGATAAAACCCTAATGGGCAGATGAAGGCTGTCTTCTCCTTATCTTCTTCACCCAGAGGGATCTGGTAGTATCCACTCCGAAGATCCAACACAGAGAACCACTGGCTTCCTAGCAAACAGTCTAAGGCATCTTGGACTCGGGGCATTGTGTACTGGTCAACCACAGTACGGCGGTTTAGGGTGCGGTAGTCAATACACATCCGGATTTTCCCATTCTTTTTACGGACCACCACAATGGGTGAGGCGTATGGGCTGCGGGACTCTGTAATGATGCCATTCGCAGCCAGCTCCTGAAGATGTTGTCGCACATCTTCCATCTCGGAGAGGGCAATCCTCCTAGATCTCTCCCTGAAAGGTCGAGAGTCATGTAGTCTGATGTTGTGCTCTACTCCTTTTGCACATCCCACATCCCACTCATGCAATGAGAACACCTTGGCTCTTTCACAAAGTTTCCTCCTCAGGTGATCTTTCCACTCCTCGGACAACGGTGAATCTCCAAAGTCAAACTTTGCTGGGTCTATTGTCGGAACTTGAGTCTCACACTGGGGTTTTACAATTGATTCAGGCTCGAAGAGGTCTGCTATCTTTTGTCCTTGCTTCACAACAACATCTCGACTTGTTTCATTAGCAATCAGTATAGTCACCTTTTCCTGGGCTTCAGCAGGTAGGGTTATGACTCCACTGGGGACCAGCACTCCTTCCGGGAGCTCTCCTTCAACTGGCTGCTCTACCATTGCTAATGCCCCTTTACTGCCTTTCAGCCGGGTACTCATGACAAGCACTTCCTGCTCTGTCCTTGCAGGCACTACTAAGGGGGTTGTGCCCATGTACTTCAGCGCCCCAATGGGTAGCTCAGATGTCTCCTTTTTAGCACCCTCAATCTTCCTATAAGCTTCAGCACAAAGCGTATGGATCATCAGAGTATTCAGGTACTGGTCCCCAGCCCGTCGTCTGCAGTAATCCGCGAGCACCTTGAAGAGACTGGAGTTGGTCCCTATCAGCACAGACACATCAGAGGTCCCTTTAGGGTCAGGGCATATTAATGCAGCTGTGTCCACCTCTTCTCTTACCCCAGCAACCTCCTCTGGGAATTCCAGGTGCACTATGACATACCCTTGGTAGGGGTATTCATCCATGCTGAGGCCACACAGACCAACGCCAGTCAGTGGCTGTATAGGCAGGTGCCTAAGCATCTGTTGGTAGAATGACTGAAATATAATAGTCACTTGAGATCCAGTGTCAAGCACGGCTTTACACTCCGCCCCTTCAATCTTCACCATGACCTCTGCTCGAGGCCCTATCAGTCCTGCGGGGATCCCAGCTGGACAGTCGTTTCTGGGGGAATCTTCAACTCCTGCAGGCCTGGGTGGTCCCCGTCCCTGGACTCTCTGGCAGCTACCGGATCTCTCCCAACTGATCCTCAGCTTTCCATACACTAAGGAGGGGTTTTCTTCATTATGGCACTTGCCAGCACTGTGTCCGTCCTGACCACATCGGTAGCAGAAGAATTGTCCTTTCCCCCTTCGCCCAGGTGGGATGGTGGCTCTAAATGCTGACTTCTCCATCGCCACAGTCAGAGGCGCCTTATTCCTGGAAGTCTTAGCTCGGTCAATGGTGCTTTGCAGTTCAGCTATCCGTTCTGTCAGGACCTGCATTTGTTGGGCAAGTTCCTCTGTGGTGCTCACCATCAGTACACTGGCCGTTTGCAGTGGTGTTGTGCCGGCTGGCTCCAATGTTTGGGCTTCCCAAAACTCGCTGGCAGCCTGCCTTTCTTCCTCTTCTCTGACCTCCTTTATCAGCTGGGAATAACTTGGGGGATGTTCCCGTCGTTCTCTTAGCCGGAGATGGAGTAGAATCGGGTTCTGATACTGAGCTCCTCTTACAATTTGAGCCAGTCTGGTCCGATCCATCTGTTCAGCAGTCACTGCTCCCCTCATGACAGCTCTCTGAAGCAGTCTCTCCAGCCTCTGTATATAGGCTGAAATCTTCTCGCCAATTTGCTGTCGGGAATTAAGGAACTTACAGTAACTGTCTTCAGGGCCCTCTACTCTCCCAAAGGTATGATCAAGGGCCTCTAGGCAGTCCTTCACACTGACCCCAGGGTCAGTGAGCTTCAGGGTGCGAATCACATCTAATGCTGGGCCACTAAGGCTCTCTATTAGACATCTTCGCTTTTCTGCTTCAGGTACGGCCCACTCCTGCAGCATTTCAGTGGTATGCTCCAACCAGGGTTCGAACTCCTCTGCCCCAGCAAATAATCTTAACTCACGACAAGAGTTTAACATAGCCTGGGACAGCACAACCTTTTCCAATATTTGCCCCAGTGCTTTTGCCCAATCATTGGCTGAGGCTGCGGCCCCTGAGCTAGAGGCTGCAGGGCCGGGGCCCAACAAACCTGACATATTAGCCATTATACAAACAGTAATTTCCTCAAAATATAACCACAATTGTTTCCCATGCAGTGGAACACTCAACAGGTGCTTGCGAGGGGTACTGACCCAGGG
>NW_020710920.1:0-1332 GCF_002925995.2 Terrapene triunguis | reverse complement strand
GCTCCGAGTCCCCAGGCCGGGCCCCACAGACCCCGGTTCCCAATGCAATGTGGACGCTCCGCGTCCCCAGGCCGGGCCCCACAGACCCTGGTTCGCAATGCAGTGTGGACGCACTCTGAGGGGGCCCTTGTCAGGCACGAGGACTCAGACGAGAGCAAGCCCAGCTGGAGGCTGCGTGTTACTCGTCTCTGGACCAGCGTGAGGCTGAAGTGGCTCTTTCCTGCAGCTTTGTTCCCTGTTGGCTTTGCTCTCCCCAGTCTTCCCACAATGCCTGGCGGTCCAGCGCCTTGATGTTTGCGATTAGAGGAGAGTCGGGCTGTAATAGCCTTGTCCTCCAAAGGCACAAAGCAAAAAGGCTTTTATTTAAAAAAGGGAAGAGATTCTGCCAGCGGCTGCAGCCGGCTCCCGAGGCGCCGGGGCCCCCAGCTCTGCACATCCCAGCCCTGGTGCTCCTGCTAATCACAGGCAAACAAACAATGAGAAGGAGCTGTGGTCCTTGGCTCTCAGAGGTAGACCAAGCCCCAAAGGCCCGATCAATGAGCTCCCAGCTCTAACGAGGAGAAAACAGAGCAACGGGGGCGGCCAGGAGAGAGGCGGTTTGTGAAAATGCATCTTATTCCTTCTTCACAGCGTCCTTTGCTGGATTTCTCTGTCTCCGTATAGGGCCCGGCACCTCACCCATGTTCATGGGCCCCGTGGCGGGAGGGGAGGGTCCCCATTCTCCCCCTATGGAACTGGGGTGCAGAGAGACTCACCCAAGGGCATACACAAAGCTTGTGGTGTCCCAATCTCCTGCTTCCCAGTTCGGAGCTTTAGCCACAAAGCCATGCTTCTTCCGAGAGCCCCGGAGAATGTGCTCACGCACAGAGGGATCTATACATCTAAGGCCTAGGTAGCAGCAGCTCAAGATTTCCACCTGACATCCCACCTCTCCCTGTTAATGTCCTGCAGCCCCTGACTAGAGAGTGCCCAAACTGGGGACAGATTCTGCTCTCCTACTGGTGTAAATCTGGAGTAACTACAATGGAGTGGCACCAGGGCAAGGGGAGGATCGGGCCCCCATGGACCATTGAAACCCTGCTGCTGTTGGTACCAGGAGCTGGGCTCAGACCCATCCAACCTGCTTTGCAGATACACAGTTTCTGAAGAGGCTCCAGACCTGGTTCCCCGCTCTGTCCCAACCACGCCAGCCTATGTGGGACTCAGTGGCGTTGCCTGGCATGAGACCGGGATGACTCTGTACAGAATCAGGCCCTGGGTTTCTTTATTTAGAAATAGGTGTTTACCGCATGTATGTACAGCGCCCAGCACAATGGAGCTCTAATCTCCACT
>NW_020710919.1:0-1290 GCF_002925995.2 Terrapene triunguis | reverse complement strand
ATGCAGTGTGGACGCTCCGAGTCCCCAGGCCGGGCCCCACAGACCCCAGTTCCCAATGCAGTGTGGACGCACTCTGAGGTGGCCCTTGTCAGGCACGAGGACTCAGCCGAGAGCGAGCCCAGCTGGAGGCTGCGTGTTACTCGTCTCTGGACCAGCGTGAGGCTGAAGTGGCTCTTTCCTGCAGCTTTGTTCCCCGTTGGCTTTGCTCTCCCCAGTCTTCCCACAATGCCTGGCGGTCCAGCGCCTTGATGTTTGCGATTAGAGGAGAGTCGGGCTGTAATAGCCTTGTCCTCCAAAGGCACAAAGCAAAAAGGCTTTTATTTAAAAAAGGGAAGAGATTCTGCTAGCGGCTACAGCCGGCTCCCGAGGCGCCGGGGCCCCTAGCGCTGCACATCCCAGCCCTGGTGCTCCTGCTAATCACAGGCAAACAAACAATGAGAAGGAGCTGTGGTCCTTGGCTCTCAGAGGTAGACCAAGCCCCAAAGGCCCGATCAATGAGCTCCCAGCTCTAACGAGGAGAAAACAGAGCAACCGGGGTGGCCAGGAGAGAGGCGGTTTGTGAAAATGCATCTTAATCCTTCTTCACAGCGTCCTTTGCTGGATCTCTCTGTCTCCATATAGGGCCCGGCACCTCACCCACGTTCATGGGCCCCGAGGTGGGAGGGGAGGGTCCCCATTCTCCCCCTATGGAACTGGGTTGCAGAGAGACTCACCCAAGGGCATACACAAAGCTTGTGGTGTCCCAATCTCCTGCTTCCCAGTTCGGAGCTTTAGCCACAAAGCCATGCTTCTTCCGAGAGCCCCGGAGAATGTGCTCACGCACAGAGGGACCTATACATCTAAGGCCTAGGTAGCAGCAGCTCAAGATTTCCACCTGACATCCCACCTCTCCCTGTTAATGTCCTGCAGCCCCTGACTAGAGAGTGCCCAAACTGGGGACAGATTCTGCTCTCCTACTGGTGTAAATCTGGAGTAACTACAATGGAGTGGCACCAGGGCAAGGGGAGGATCGGGCCCCCATGGACCATTGAAACCCTGCTGCTGTTAATACCAGGAGCTGGGCTCAGACCCAGCTAACCTGCTTTGCAGATACACAGTTTCTGAAGAGGCTCCAGACCTGGTTCCCCGCTCTGTCCCAACCACGCCAGCCTATGTGGGACTCAGTGGCGTTGCCTGGCATGAGACCAGGATGACTCTGTACAGAATCAGGCCCTGGGTTTCTTTATTTAGAAATAGGTGTTTGCCGCATGTATGTACAGCGCCCAGCACAATGGAGCTCTAATCTCCACT
>NW_020710918.1:0-6004 GCF_002925995.2 Terrapene triunguis | reverse complement strand
CCTGCATGAAAACTTCTAAGCTTATTTACCAGCTTAGCTCTGGTCCGCTGCCACCATCTCAAGAATTCCCTCTCTGGGAAACCTTGAGAAACCTTTCACCAATTCCCTGGTGAACACAGATCCAAACCCCCTTGGATCTTAAAACAAGGAGAAATTAACCATCCCCCCTCCTTCCTCCCACCCTCCTTTCACCAACTCCTGGTGAATACAGATCCAAACCCCCTTGGATCTTAAAACAAGGAGAAATCAATCTGGTTCTTAAAAAGAAGGCTTTTAATTAAAGAAAAAGGTAAAAATCATCTCTGTAAAATCAGTATGGAAAATAACTTTACAGGGTAATCAAACTTAAAGAGCTCAGAGAACCCCCCTCTGTCTTAGGTTCAAAGTACAGCAAACAAAGAGAAACCCTCTGGCAAAAGGTACATTTACAAGTTGAGAAAACAAAGTAAATCTAAGACGCCTTGCCTGTCTTTTTACTTACAAGTTTGAAATAGGAGAGACTTGTTTAGAAAGATGGGGAGAACCTGGATTGATGTCTGGTCCCTCTCAGTCCCAAGAGCGAACCACCCCTTAAACAAAGGACACAAAACAAAAGCCTTTCCCCCCACCAAGATTTGAAAGTATCTTGTCCCCTTATTGGTCCTTAGGGTCAGGTGTCAGCCAGGTTACCCGAGCTTCTTAACCCTTTACAGGTAAAAGGATTTTGGAGTTTCTGGCCAGGAGGGATTCCATAGCACTGTACACAGGAGAGCAGCCACCCTTCCCTTTATAGTTATGACACGCCCCCCAAATCACAGATAGTGTTGGACGTTTGGTTCCACACTGGCTGTGATTTCTTTCTGGAGTTCTATGAGAAGACAGAGTTAATAAGACACATGTACCTTTAGACATACTACTGATTATATAAAAACTAACTATGTTTTATTTCAAGAACAATTGTTAACCAGTTAACTCTGGGAAACTTTCCCGGGAGAGTGCATCAGCCACTTTGTTAGAAGCTCCCGAAATGTGTTGTATTTCAAAATCAAAATCTTGGAGAGCTAAACTCCACCGAAGAAGTTTTTTGTTATTTCCCTTGGCGGTATGAAGCCACTGTAGCGCAGCATGGTCTGTTTGTAGTTGGAAACGCCGTCCCCAAACATATGGGCGTAGCTTTTCCAGCGCGTACACAATGGCGTAGCATTCCTTTTCGCTGATTGACCAGTGGCTTTCCCTCTCAGACAGTTTCTTGCTGAGAAACACGACAGGATGGAATTCTTGATCCGGTCCTTCCTGCATTAAAACTGCTCCCACGCCTCGCTCGGAAGCATCTGTGGTTACTAGGAACGGTTTGTCAAAGTCTGGGGCCCTTAGCACAGGGTCAGACATGAGTGTCGCCTTAAACTGGTTAAAGGCCTTTTGACACTTATCAGTCCACTGAACTGCATTTGGCTGTTTCTTTCTGGTTAGGTCTGTCAGCGGGGCGGCGATTTGGCTGTAGTGTGGTACAAATCGCCTATAATATCCGGCCAAGCCTAAGAAGGATTGGACCTGTTTCTTTGACTTTGGAACCAGCCACTTTTGGATAGCATCCACTTTGGCCTGTAGGGGATTTATAGTTCCTTGACCCACCTGGTGCCCCAGGTACGTCACTCTGTTTTGGCCTATTTGACACTTTTTAGCCTTAACAGTTAGTCCTGCCTGTTGGATGCGCTCGAAGATTTTTTCCAGGTGCTCCAGGTGTTCTGTCCATGAATCAGAAAAAATGGCGACATCATCGAGGTAGGCACCTGCAGATTCTCCCAATCCCGCTAGGAGACCATCTACAAGTCTTTGGAAGGTGGCGGGTGCATTTCGCAACCCGAAAGGGAGTACATTGAATTCGTACACCCCTGCCTGGGTGACGAAGGCTGACCTTTCCTTAGCGGGTTCATCTAGTGGTACTTGCCAGTACCCTTTGGTTAAGTCTAAAGTAGAGATGAATTGGGCATGTCCCAATTTCTCCAATAGCTCATCTGTGCGTGGCATTGGATAGTTGTCAGGACGAGTTACAGCATTTAGCTTACGGTAGTCCACGCAAAAGCGTATTTCCCCATCTGGTTTGGGAACTAGAACCACTGGAGATGCCCATGCACTGGTAGAGGAGCGGATTATACCCATCTGTAGCATGTCCTGGATCTCCCTTTGTATAGCAGTTTGGGCATGAGGTGACTCCCGGTAGGGTGGGGTTCTAATTGGGTGAGCATTACCTGTGTCAATGGAGTGGTACACCCGTTCGGTCCGTCCTGGAGTGGCTGAGAAAATCGGTGCAAAGCTTGTGCACAGCTCCTTGATCTGCTGTCGCTGCAGACGTCCCAGGGTCGTGGAGAGGTTCACCTCTTCCACGCCACCATTCCTTTTTCCTTCGTAGTAGACACCTGCAGGCCACTCCGCGTCATCTGTTTCCTGGGCTGTAAACTGGCAAACGTTTAATTCTCTGGAATAAAAGGGCTTAAGAGAATTAACATGGTATACCTTAGGCTTTATGTTGGAGGTGGGGGAGGCTATGAGATAGTTAACAGCTCCTAGGCGCTCCTGGACCGTGAATGGTCCTTCCCACGACGCTTCCATTTTATGGGCCTGGAGCGCCTTTAAGACCATGACTTGGTCTCCTACTTTGAAGGACCGTTCTCTGGAATGTTTATCATACCAGGCCTTTTGCTCTTCCTGAGCATCCTTTAGGTTTTCTTTAGCAAGGGCTAAAGAGTGTCGGAGGGTGTTTTGTAGGTTGCTTACAAAGTCTAGAATGTTAGTTCCTGGGGAAGGCGTAAACCCCTCCCATTGCTGCTTCACCAACTGTAATGGCCCCTTAACCTCGCGGCCATACACAAGTTCAAATGGTGAAAACCCTAAACTGGGATGTGGTACAGCCCTGTAGGCAAAAAGCAACTGCTGCAACACTAGGTCCCAATCATTGGAGTGTTCATTTATGAATTTACGTATCATGGCCCCCAAAGTTCCATTAAACCTCTCCACCAGACCATTGGTTTGATGGTGATGAGGGGTGGAAACTAAGTGATTCACCCCATGAGCTTCCCACAGGTTTTTCATGTTCCCTGCCAGGGAATTAGTTCCCGAATCTGTAAAGATTTCGGAGGGCCAACCTACCCTGGCAAAAATGTCTGCTAATGCCTGGCACACACTTTTAGCCTTGGTGTTGCTTAAGGGTACAGCTTCCAGCCATCGGGTAGCAAAATCCATGAAAGTCAGTATGTACTGCTTTCCTCTGGGTGTCTTCTTTGGGAAAGGACCCAGAATATCCACAGCTACTCGCTGAAATGGGACCTCAATTATGGGTAGTGGCTGGAGAGGGGCTTTAACCTGGTCTTGGGGCTTTCCCACTCGTTGGCACACCTCACAAGACCGGACATAATTAGCAACGTCCTTGCCCATTCCCTCCCAGTGGAAGGACTTCCCCAACCGGTCTTTGGTTCTGTTCACCCCAGAATGGCCACTTGGATGATCATGGGCTAAGCTCAAGAGCTTTACCCGATACTTAGTGGGAACCACCAACTGTCTTTTGAGGATGCCAGTCTTCCTGGTGCCCACCAGAAAGAGTCTCCTTGTATAAAAGTCCTTGTTCTACAACAAACCGGGATCGGTTAGAAGAGCTGAGAGGCGGTGGGGTGCTCCGTGCCGCCGCCCAAGCTTTGTGAAGGCTGTCATCTGCTTCCTGCTCGGCCTGGAACTGTTCCCTTGGTGCTGGAGACATCAGTTCCTCCTTGGACTGTGGACTGGGGCTTGGTCCCTCGGGAAGCGATGCAGGTGCTGGGGCTGTTTCCATTGACTGTGAACCGCTGTCCGCTGGTGCACTATGTGGTATTTCAGGCTCTGGCTGAGCCTCTTGGGTAGGGTTATCTGCTGCTTCCACCAGTTCAGGCTCGCTGGTGCCCTCTGGCATTGGAGTTGTAGACGGGTTTGCAAGCGCTGGACTCAGTGCTGGCAATGGTTCTGGTGCTGGTAGCGTTGCCAGTTCCGGTTCCGAGACTGGCTTTGGCTGGGTCTCTGGGATTGGATCCACTACGGCTGTTGCAGTCGTTGGCAGGGGATCCGGTTCCACCACCTGTGTTTGGGTCTCCGGTAACACAGACGGGGCTCTGGTGGACGGCTCAGGAACAGGGATGGGGTGAAAGCTTGCTTAGCCTGGCTGCGGGTGACTATTCCCACCCTCTTGGCTAGCTTCACATGGTTGGCCAAGTCTTCCCCCAGCAGCATGGGGATGGGATAATTGTCATAGACTGCAAAAGTCCACATTCCTGCCCAGCCCTTGTACTGGACATGCAACTGGGCTGTAGGCAAGGTTACAGACTGTGACACGAAGGGTTGAATTGTCACTGTAGCCTCCGGGTTGATGAGTTTGGGGTCCACTAGGGATTGGTGGATAGTTGACACTTGTGCCCCAGTGTCCCTCCAAGCGATAACCTTCTTTCCGCCCACTCTCAAGGTTTCCCTTCGCTCCGAGGGTATGAGAGAGGCATCTGGGTCTGGGGATCTTTGGTGTGATTGGGGTGTAATGAACTGTAATCGGTTGGGGTTCTTGGGGCAGTGAGCCTTTATATGCCCCAGTTCATTACATTTAAAACATCGCCCTGCTAAGGTATCACCGGGGCGATGTTGGTTGGTGGAGACTGGTGGGGTGGGGTGAGAAGGCGTCTGGGGTTTCCCTTGGGATGTGGGTGGGGCCTTGGGTTGTCCCCGGTGATAAGGTTTTGTTTCGGCTTGCCCCTTCTGATATTCGCTCCAACTGCTACTAGTTTTTTTCTTTTCTGTCACCTCCACCCATTTGGCTCCAATCTCCCCCGCCTCGGTTACAGTTTTGGGCTTTCTATCAAGGATGTACCTTTCTATTTCCTCAGGAACACCCTCTAAAAACTGCTCCATTTTTACTAGGGAAAGCAGATCTTCCAGAGATTTAACATTTGCTCCTGATACCCAGGCATCACAATTTTTGTCAATGTGGTAGGCATGCCGGGTAAATGACACATCTGGTTTCCACCTTAGGGCTCTGAACCGCCGACGGGCATGCTCGGGTGTTAGCCCCATTCTGAGTCTGGCCTTGTTTTTAAAAAGTTCATAACTGTTCATGTGTTCCTTAGGCATTTCAGCCGCCACCTCTGCTAAGGGTCCACTGAGCTGCGGTCTCAGCTCTACCATGTACTGGGGTGGAGGGATGCTGTATCCAAGGCAGGCCCTTTCAAAATTTTCTAAGAAGGCCTCAGTATCATCGCCTGCCTTGTAGGTGGGGAATTTCCTGGGATGGGAAGTGGTACCTGGAGAGGAGTTGTTAGGATGGTCTGATGCATCCTGCCTAGTCCTTGCTGCTTCCAGTTCCATCTCTTTTTCTTTCAGCTCCATCTCTCTTTTATGGGCCTCCTGTTTGGCTTTTTCTTCTCTTTCATGGGCCTCCTGTTTGGCTTTTTCCTCGAGTTTTTTAATTTCAAGCAGTCTCTGATGTTTTTTCTCATTTTCTTCTGCTTCTAGTCTGGCCAGTTCTAGTTTGTTAGCTGCTTCTTTGGTAGTCATTTTCCTGTTTTCTTGTGCTGGGTCACACCCTCTGCAGTTGACTGAAACTGGGATGTACTTAGCTCAGGCTCCTGCTGAGTGCTGCTGAGTTAACAGAGACTTTCTAACTAGCTACTTCCGAGGATGTAAAAAGAAAAAAAACCAATTCAGCTTGTAAATTACCTTTACCAGTTCAAAGTTTGCTCACTGATTGAACCCTTCTCTTAACAAAGCTCCTTGTTAAAAAAAACTTAACACCTCTGCCTTCAGGCAAGGAGAGATAAGATATGCATCTATCTACCTTCAGCTCTGCTTTCCAAGCAGCTAGAAGGGGAAAAAAATCTCTTACTGGCTTTTGGGTTAAAACGATCTCCACCACTGTGCCACCATGTCAAGGCTGTATCCCCACTTTGAACTTTAGGGTACAAATGTAGGGGCCTGCATGAAAACTTCTAAGCTTATTTACCAGCTTAGCTCTGGTCCG
>NW_020710917.1:0-4784 GCF_002925995.2 Terrapene triunguis | reverse complement strand
GAGAAAATGTGGGTCCTGTGACATTGATGGTTCAGGACCAGAAGTTTGCGACCAGGGGCTGCTAACAGGGAGTTTCGCAAGGGAGTTCTCCAGGTGAAGGAGGAGCAATACAGCACCCTTTTGGGGTAAGTGACTGTCTGCAGTGTGTGTTTGTTTGTGTTTGGGGGTTACTTGCTGTGTGCTGAGCTTGTGTTTGGCAGTCTGTTTGTTTGTTTGGTTGTTTGAAGGACCGTGTGCTGTGGCTGACAGTTGGAAGCTGTGAGCTTCAAAGGAAGGTTTGAAACCAGGAAGCCTCTGGTAATTGGCTGAGCCTTACTCAGTGGGCGGGGCATTCATACAGGCCAGGGCTTTATAAAGCAGCGCACAAGCGACCAGGGAGCGTTTGCGACCAGGGGCTGCTAACAGGGAGTTTCGCAAGGGAGTTTGGAAGGGGAGTGGGAAGGGGCGAGGGTCCCTTGCCGGTTCTATCTGTTTTCCCTTTATTCCCCTTAAAACTTTAAACTTCTTGCTTAAACAACCCTTTCAGCGGACAGGGGGCTGCAGACGGGAGTTTGACAGAGGGAGGCTTACGATGGTTAGGAAGACCCGCAACACCTGTGCCAGCACTGCTTCTGTCTCCTCCACCTGCGCCTGTAGCCAGACAGAGCGCCTGAGCATGGATGCTTCTACCCAGATCCTGGTGTGGTTTTGCAGAGACTGTAACTTGCAATTTCCACTTACTGATATCCAGGCTGAGGGGACCATCCAATGTGAAAGGTGCCTGCTGGTGGAATCTCTCAGGCAGCAGGTGGGAGAGCTACAGGAGGAGGTGGCTAGGTTGAGAAGCATCCGAATCCACGAGCAATTCCTGGACAGTGTCCATGTGGAGACAGCTGAGGTAGCTGTCCCAGGACACAGGACTGCTGATACACCACTGGTGGAGGAGGAGATGGCGCAGGGTGGACACTGGCAGCTGGTTACTTCTGGCAGCAGGCAGTGCTCCACCCCTGCTCCGAACCCTCCCGCTGTGGTAATAAGTAACCGTTATGCTCTTCTTGATACAGGAAAGAAGGCATCACCCCCTACAGTAAAGGAGGAGAAGCCTCGTACCCCTAAGGCTGGGAGGTCTGCTGCCACCACTGCGAATAGGAAACGTAGGGTAGTGGTGGTCGGAGACTCTCTGCTGAGGGGGACGGAGGCGCCCATCTGTCGCCCTGACATTTCATCTCGGGAGGTATGCTGCCTGCCGGGAGCCCGTATCCGAGACGTTACGGAGGCATTGTCGAGGATTATCCAGCCCTCTGACTACTACCCCATGCTACTCATCCATGTGGGCACAAATGATACTGCGCGGTGTGACACTGAGCGGATCAAGAGTGACTACAGGGCTCTGGGAGTACGGGTGAAGGAGTTTGGAGCGCAGGTGGTATTCTCTTCGATTCTTCCTGTCAAAGGTAGGGGCCCGGGCAGAGACAGATGCATCATGGAGGTGAATGCCTGGCTGCGAAGATGGTGTCGCCAGGAGGGCTTTGGCTTCCTAGACCACGGGATGCTATTTGAGGAAGGACTGCTAGGCAGAGATGGTGTTCACCTTTCGAGGAGGGGAAAGACTCTATTTGGACACAGACTGGCTAACCTAGTGAGGAGGGCTTTAAACTAGGTCCGACGGGGACAGGTGAGCAAAGCCCGCAGGTAAGTGGGGAACATGGAGACCTGGGAGATGGGTCGGAAACGAGAGGGAGTGTGGGCTATATTGGCAGAGAGAAAGGAGGGTCAGGACAAAACCGGGAGGAAAGATCAAACCAGTATCTTAGATGCCTATATACAAATGCGAGAAGTATGGGTAATAAGCAGGAAGAACTGGAAGTGCTAATAAATAAATACAACTATGACATTGTTGGCATCACTGAAACTTGGTGGGATAATACACATGATTGGAATGTTGGTGTGGATGGATACAGCTTGCTCAGGAAGGATAGACAGGGGAAAAAGGGAGGAGGTGTTGCCTTATATATTAAAAATGTACACACTTGGACTGAGGTAGAGATGGACATAGGAGACGGAAGTGTTGAGAGTCTCTGGGTTAGGCTAAAAGGGGTAAAAAACAAGGGTGATGTCATGCTAGGAGTCTACTACAGGCCACCTAACCAGGTGGAAGAGGTGGATGAGGCTTTTTTTAAACAACTAACAAAATCATCCAAAGCCCAAGATTTGGTGGTGATGGGGGACTTCAACTATCCGGATATATGTTGGGAAAATAACACAGCGGGGCACAGACTATCCAACAAATTCTTGGACTGCATTGCAGACAACTTTTTATTTCAGAAGGTTGAAAAAGCTACTAGGGGGGAAGCTGTTCTAGACTTGATTTTAACAAATAGGGAGGAACTCGTTGAGAATTTGAAAGTAGAAGGCAGCTTGGGTGAAAGTGATCATGAAATCATAGAGTTTGCAATTCTAAGGAAGGGTAGAAGGGAGAACAGCAAAATAGAGACAATGGATTTCAGGAAGGCGGATTTTGGTAAGCTCAGAGAGCTGATAGGTAAGGTCCCATGGGAATCAAGACTGAGGGGAAAAACAACTGAGGAGAGCTGGCAGTTTTTCAAAGGGACACTATTAAGGGCCCAAAAGCAAGCTATTCCGCTGGTTAGGAAAGATAGAAAATGTGGCAAAAGACCGCCTTGGCTTAACCACGAGATCTTGCATGATCTAAAAAATAAAAAGGAGTCATATAAAAAATGGAAACTAGGACAGATTACAAAGGATGAATATAGGCAAACAACACAGGAATGCAGGGGCAAGATTAGAAAGGCAAAGGCACAAAATGAGCTCAAACTAGCTACAGGAATAAAGGGAAACAAGAAGACTTTTTATCAATACATTAGAAGCAAGAGGAAGACCAAAGACAGGGTAGGCCCACTGCTTAGTGAAGAGGGAGAAACAGTAACAGGAAACTTGGAAATGGCAGAGATGCTTAATGACTTCTTTGTTTCGGTCTTCACCGAGAAGTCTGAAGGAATGCCTAACCTAGTGAATGCTAATGGGAAGGGGGTAGGTTTAGCAGATAAAATAAAAAAAGAACAAGTTAAAAATCACTTAGAAAAGTTAGATGCCTGCAAGTCACCAGGGCCTGATGAAATGCATCCTAGAATACTCAAGGAGCTAATAGAGGAGGTATCTGAGCCTCTAGCTATTATCTTTGGAAAATCATGGGAGACGGGAGAGATTCCAGAAGACTGGAAAAGGGCAAATATAGTGCCCATCTATAAAAAGGGAAATAAAAACAACCCAGGAAACTACAGACCAGTTAGTTTAACTTCTGTGCCAGGGAAGATAATGGAGCAAGTAATTAAGGAAATCATCTGCAAACACTTGGAAGGTGGTAAGGTGATAGGGAACAGCCAGCATGGATTTGTAAAGAACAAATCATGACAAACCAATCTGATAGCTTTCTTCGATAGGATAACGAGTCTTGTGGATAAGGGAGAAGCTGTGGATGTGGTATACCTAGACTTTAGTAAGGCATTTGATACGGTCTCGCATGATATTCTTATCGACAAACTAGGCAAATACAATTTAGATGGGGCTACTATAAGGTGGGTGCATAACTGGCTGGATAACCGTACTCAGAGAGTTGTTATTAATGGTTCCCAATCCTGCTGGAAAGGCATAACGAGTGGGGTTCCGCAGGGGTCTGTTTTGGGACCGGCTCTGTTCAATATCTTCATTAACGACTTAGATATTGGTATAGAAAGTACGATTATTAAGTTTGCGGATGATACCAAACTGGGAGGGATTGCAACTGCTTTGGAGGACAGGGTCATAATTCAAAATGATCTGGACAAATTGGAGAAATGGTCTGAGTTAAACAGGATGAAGTTTAACAAAGACAAATGCAAAGTGCTCCACTTAGGAAGAAAAAAATCAGTTTCACACATACAGAATGGGAAGAGACTGTCTAGGAAGGAGTACGGCAGAAAGGGATCTAGGGGTTATAGTGGACCACAAGCTAAATATGAGTCAACAGTGTGATGCTGTTGCAAAAAAAGCAAACATGATTCTGGGATGTATTAACAGGTGTGTTGTGAGCAAGACACGAGAAGTCATTCTTCCGCTCTACTCTGCTCTGGTTAGGCCTCAGCTGGAGTATTGTGTCCAGTTCTGGGCACCGCATTTCAAGAAAGATGTGGAGAAATTGGAAAGGGTCCAGAGAAGAGCAACAAGAATGATTAAAGGTCTTGAGAACATGACCTATGAAGGAAGGCTGAAAGAATTGGGTTTGTTTAGTTTGGAAAAGAGAAGACTGAGAGGGGACATGATAGCAGTTTTCAGGTATCTAAAAGGGTGTCATAAGGAGGAGGGAGAAAACTTGTTCACCTTAGCCTCTAAGGATAGAACAAGAAGCAATGGGCTTAAACTGCAGCAAGGGAGGTCTAGGTTGGACATTAGGAAAAAGTTCCTAACTGTCAGGGTGGTTAAACACTGGAATAGATTGCCTAGGGAGGTTGTGGAATCTCCATCTCTGGAGATATTTAAGAGTAGGTTAGATAAATGTCTATCAGGGATGGTCTAGACAGTATTTGGTCCTGCCATGCGGGCAGGGGACTGGACTCGATGACCTCTCGAGGTCCCTTCCAGTCCTAGAATCTATGAATCTATGAATCTATGAATCTATGAATAAGTTTCATCCTCTTCCTCTTCCTCGTCTGACTCAAGTGAGAATGATTCTGGTGCATCAGGAACCGGCAGTCCTTCTCCGTGGGGTACTGGGGGTATAGCTGATGGAATGTTTGGATAATGCACAG
>NW_020710916.1:0-10507 GCF_002925995.2 Terrapene triunguis | reverse complement strand
CGGAGCACCCCACCGCCTCTCAGCTCTTCTAACCGATCCCGGTTTGTTGTAGAACAAGGACTTTTATACAAGGAGACTCTTTCTGGTGGGCACCAGGAAGACTGGCATCCTCAAAGACAGTTGGTAGTTCCCACTAAGTATCGGGTAAAGCTCTTGAGCTTAGCCCATGATCATCCCAGTGGCCATTCTGGAGTGAACAGAACCAAAAACCGGTTGGGGAAGTCCTTCCACTGGGAGGGAATGGGCAAGGACGTTGCTAATTTTATGTCCGGTCTTGTGAGGCGTGCCAACGAGTGGGAAAGCCCCAAGACCAGGTCAAAGCCCCTCTCCAGCCACTACCCATAATTGAGGTCTCATTTCAGCAAGTAGCTGTGGATATTCTGGGTCCTTTCCCAAAGAAGACAGCCAGAGGAAAGCAGTACATATTGACTTTCATGGATTTTGCTACCCGATGGCCGGAAGCAGTACCCTTAAGCAACACCAGGGCTAAAAGTGTGTGCCAGGCATTAGCAGACATTTTTGCCAGGGTAGATTGGCCCTTTGACATCCTTACAGATTCGGGAACTAATTTCCTGGCAGGGACCATGAAAAACCTGTGGGAAGCTCATGGGGTGAATCACTTGGTTGCCACCCCTTACCACCATCAAACCAATGGCCTGGTGGAGAGGTTTAATGAAACTTTGGGGGCCATGATACGTAAATTCGTAAATGAACACTCCAATGATTGGGACCTAGTGTTACAGCAGTTGCTTTTTGCCTACAGGGCTGTACCACATCCCAATTTAGGGTTTTCACCATTTGAACTTGTGTATGGCCATGAGGTTAAGGGGCCATTACAGTTGGTGAAGCAGCAATGGGAGGGGTTTACGCCTTCTCCAGGAACGAACATTCTAGACTTTGTAAGCAACCTACAAAGCACCCTCCGACACTCTTTAGCCCTTGCTAAAGAAAACCTAAAGGATGCTCAGGAAGAGCAAAAGGCCTGGTATGATAAACATTCCAGAGAACAGTCCTTCAAAGTAGGAGACCAAGTCATGGTCTTAAAGGCGCTCCAGGCCCATAAAATGGAAGCGTCATAGGAAGGACCATTCACGGTCTAGGAGCGCCTAGGAGCTGTTAACTATCTCATAGCATCCCCCACCGCCAACATAAAGCCTAAGTTATACCATGTTAATTCTCTTAAGCCCTTTTATTCCAGAGAATTAAAGGTTTTCCAGTTTACAGCCCAGGAAACAGATGACACTGAGTGGCCTGAAGGTGTCTACTATGAAGAAAAAAGGGACGGTGGCATAGAAGAGGTGAACCTCTCCGCGACCCTTGGACGTCTGCAGCGACAGCAGATCAAGGAGCTGTGCACTAGCTTTGCGCCCATGTTCTCAGCCACCCCAGGACGGACCGAACGGGCATACCACTCCATTGACACAGGTAATGCTCACCCAATTAGAACCCCGCCCTACCGGGAGTCACCTCATGCCCAAACTGCTATAAAACAGGAGATCCAGGACATGCTACAAATGGGTATAATCCGCCCTTCTAACAGTGCATGGGCATCTCCAGTGGTTCTAGTTCCCAAACCAGATGGGGAAATACGCTTTTGCGTGGACTACCGTAAGCTAAATGCTGTAACTCATCCTGACAACTATCCAATGCCACGCACAGATGAGCTATTGGAGAAATTGGGACATGCCCAATTCATCTCTACCTTAGACTTAACCAAGGGATACTGGCAAGTACCACTAGATGAACCCGCCAAGGAAAGGTCAGCCTTCGTCACCCAGGCAGGGGTGTATGAATTTAATGTGCTCCCTTTCGGGCTGCGAAATGCACCCGCCACCTTCCAAAGACTTGTAGATGGTCTCCTAGCAGGATTGGGAGAATCTGCAGTTGCCTACCTCGATGATGTGGCAATTTTTTCTGATTCATGGGCAGAACACCTGGAGCACCTGGAAAAAGTCTTCGAGCGCATCAGGCAGGCAGGACTAACTGTTAAGGCTAAAAAGTGTCAAATAGGCCAAAACAGAGTGACTTACCTGGGGCACCAGGTGGGTCAAGGAACTATAAATCCCCTACAGGCCAAAGTGGATGCTATCCAAAAGTGGCTGGTTCCAAAGTCAAAGAAACAGGTCCAATCCTTCTTAGGCTTGGCCGGATATTATAGGCGATTTGTACCACACTACAGCCAAATCGCTGCCCCGCTGACAGACCTAACCAGAAAGAAACAGCCAAATGCAGTTCAGTGGACTGATGAGTGTCAAAAGGTCTTTAACCAGCTTAAGGAGACACTCATGTCTGACCCTGTGCTAAAGGCCCCAAACTTTGACAAACCGTTCCTAGTAACCACAGATGCGTCCGAGCGGGGTGTGGGAGCAGTTTTAATGCAGGAAGGACCGGATCAAAAATTCCATCCTGTCATGTTTCTCAGCAAGAAACTGTCTGAGAGGGAAAGCCACTGGTCAATCAGTGAAAAGGAATGCTACGCCATTGTGTACGCGTTGGAAAAGCTACGCCCATACGTTTGGGGATGGCGTTTCCAACTACAAACCGACCATGCTGTGCCATGCTTGTGGCTTCATACCACCAAGGGGAATAACAAAAAACTTCTTCGGTGGAGTTTAGCTCTCCAAGATTTTGATTTTGAAATACAACACATTTCAGGAGCTTCTAACAAAGTGGCTGATGCACTCTCCCGGGAAAGTTTCCCAGAATCAACTGGTTAAAAATTGTTCTTGGAATGTGGGACATATTGTTAGTTTTTATATAATCAGTAGTATGTCTAAAGGTGCATGTGTCTTATTAACTCTGTTTTCTCCTAGAGCTCCAGGAAGAAATCACAGCCAGTGTGGAACTGGCTGTCCAACACTATCTGTGATTTGGGGGGCGTCTCATAACTATAAAGGGAAGGGTAACAGCCCTCCTGTGTACAATACTATAAAATCCCTCCTGGCCAGAGACTCCAAAATCCTTTTACCTGTAAAGGGTTAAGAAGCTCAGGTAACCTGGCTGACACCTGACCCAAAGGACCAATAAGGGGACAAGATACTTTCAAATCTTGGTGGGGGGAAGGCTTTTGTTTGTGCTCTTTGTTTTGGGGGGAGTTCGCTCTTGGGACTCAGAGGGACCAGACATCAATCCGTGCTCTCCAAATCTTTCTGAACAAGTCTCTCATATTTCAAACTTGTAAGTACAGCCAGGCAAGGCGTGTTAGTTTTATCTTTGTTTTCTCAACTTGTAAATGTACCTTTTGCTAGGGTGTTTACCTTTGTTTGCTGTAACTTTGAACCTAAGGCTAGAGGGGGTTCCTCTGGGCTCTTTAAGTTTGATTACCCTGTAAAGTTATTTTTCATCCTGATTTTACAGAGATGATTTTGACCTTTTTCTTTAATTAAAAGCCTTTTTTAATAACCTGATTGATTTTTTTCCTTGTTTTTAGATCCAAGGGGATTGGATCTGGATCCACCAGGAAGTTGGTGGAAGAGTCTCTCAAGGCTACCCAGGGAAGGGAGTTAGCCCATTGGGAGTGGTGGCAGCGGACCAGATCTAAGCTGGTAGCTAAGCTTAGAAGTTTTCATGCAGGCCCCCACATCTGTACCCTAAAGTTCAGAGTGGGGAAGGAGCCTTGACATGGTGGCAGAGCGGTGGGATCATTTTAAACCAAAAGCCAGTAAGATTTTTTCCCCTCCTTTCTAGCTGCTTAGAAAGCAGAGCTGAGGGTAGATGCATATCTTATCTCTCCTTGCCTGAATGTAGAGGTGTTAAGTTTTTTTAACAAGGGTCTTTGTTAAGAGAAGGGTTCAAGCAGTGAGCAAATAGCTGGCAAAAGGAATTTACAAGCTGAATTGTTTTTTTTCTTTCTACCTCTCAGGTATAGCTAGTTAGAAAGTCTCTGTTCATCCCTCTACACCAACATTCCACACAAAGATGGACTACAAGCCATCAGGAATAGCATCCCCGATACCATCACGGCAAACCTGGTGACTGAACTTTGTGACTTTGTCCTCACCCACAACTATTTCACATTTGGGGACAATATATACCTTCAAGTCAGCGGCACTGCTATGGGTACCCGCATGGCCCCACAGTATGCCAACATCATTATGGCTGACTTAGAACAACACTTCCTTAGCTCTCGTTCCCTAACGCCCCTACTCTACTTGCGCTACATTGATGATATCTTCATCATCTGGACCCATGGAAAAGAAGCCCTCGATGAATTCCATCATGATTTTAACAATTTCCATCCCACCATCAACCTCAGCCTAGACCAATCCACGCAAGCAGTCCATTTCCTAGACACTACTGTGCTAATAAGCGATGGTCACATAAACACCACCCTATACCGGAAACCCACTGACCGCTATACTTACCTACATGCCTCCAACTTCCATCCAGGACACACCACATGATCCATTGTCTACAGCCAAGCTCTAAGATACAACCGCATTTGCTCCAATCCCTCAGACAGAGATAAACACCTACAAGATCTCTATCAAGCATTCTTAAAACTACAATACCCACCTGCTGAAGTGAAAAACCAGATTGACCGAGCCAGAAGAGTACCCAGAAGCCACCTACTACAGGACAGGCCCAACAAAGAAAATAACAGAATGCCACTAGCCGCCACCTTCAGCCCCCAACTGAAACCTCTCCAGCGCATCATCAAAGATCTACAACCTATCCTGAAAGATGATCCCTCACTCTCACGGATCTTGGGAGACAGACCAGTCCTCACTTATAGACAGCCTCCCAACCTTAAGCAAATACTCACCAGCAACCGCACACCATACAACAAAAACACTAACCCAGGAACCTATCCTTGCAACAAAGCCTGATGCCAGCTCTGTCCACATATCTATTCAAGTGACACCATCATAGGACCTAACCATGTCAGCCACACCATCAGGGGCTTGTTCACCTGCACATCTACCAACGTGATATGCCATCATGTGCCAGCAATGCCCCTCTGCCATGTACATTGGCCAAACTGGACAGTCTCTACACAAAAGAATAAATGGACACAAATCTGACATCAGGAATCATAACATTCAAAAACCAGCAGGAGAACACTTCAACCTCTCTAATCACTCAGTGACAGACTTGAAGGTGTCAGTTTTGCAACAAAAAAACTTCAAAAACAGACTCCAAAGAGAGACTGCTGAACTTGAATTAATATGCAAATTAGACACAATTAACTTAGGCCTAAACAGAGACTGGGAATGGTTGGGTTATTACACTAATTGAATTTTTTTTCCCCCATGTTAACTTCTCCTCACACCTTCTATGGGTCATCTCGATTATCACTTCAAAGTTTTTTCTTCTGCTGCTACTGATAGCTCATCCCAATTGATTGGCCTCTTACAATTGGTATGCGTACTTCCACCTTTTCATGTTCTCTGTATGTATAAATAGCTTCTGTCTGTGTGTTCCACTCTATGCATCTGAAGAAGTGACCTGTAGCCCATGAAAGCTTATGCTGAAATAAATTGGTTAGTCTCTAAGGTGCCACAAGTACTCCTGTTCTTTCTGTTAACTAAGCAGCCCTGAGCTGAGTGCATCCCAGTTTCAGTGAACTGCAGAGGGGTGTGGCCCAGCACAAGAAAGCAGGAAAATGACTACCAGTGAAGCAGCAAACAAACTAGAATTGGCTAGACTGGAAGCAACAGAGAAAGAAAATGAACATAAGAGGCGGCTAGAACTAAAACAATTAGAAATTAATGCAGAAAAAGCCAGGGAGGAGGCTGCCCACAAGAGAGCTATGGAGCAAAAAGAAAAAGAGATGGAGGAGAGAGAAAGAGAGAGGAAGCATGAACTGGAATTAGCAAGGGATAGGCCGGATATACCAGCCAACCCTAGCAACCCCTCTCCAGGTACCACTTCCCATCCCAGAAAATTCCCCACCTACAAGGCAGGCGATGATACTGAGGCCTTCTTAGAAAATTTTGAAAGGGCCTGCCTTGGGTACAGCATCACTACAGACCAGTACATGGTAGAGCTGAGGCCGCAGCTCAGTGGACCCTTAGCAGAGGTGGCGGCTGAAATGCCTAAGGAACACATGAACAGTTACGAACTTTTTAAAAACAAGGCCAGAATCAGAATGGGGCTAACACCTGAACATGCCCGTCGGCGGTTCAGAGCCCTAAGGTGGAAACCAGACGTGTCATTTACCCGACATGCCTACCACATTGGGAAAAATTGGGATGCCTGGATATCAGGAGCAAGTGTTAAATCTACAGAAGAGTTGCCCTTCCTAATGCAAATGGAGCAGTTTTTAGAGGGTGTTCCTGAGGAAATAAAAAGGTACATCCTAGATGGGAAGCCCAAAACTGTAACCGAGGTGGGGGAGATTGGAGCCAAATGGGTGAAGGTGGCAGAAAAGAAAAAAACTAGTAGCAGTTGGAGCGAATATCGGAAGGGGCAACCCGAAACAAAACCTTACCACCGGGGACAACCCAAGGCCCCACCTACATCTCAAGGAAAACCCCAGACGGCTTCTCACCCCACCACACCAGTCTCCACCAACCAACCTCGCCCCAGTGATACCTTAGCAGGGCGATGTTTTAAATGTAATGAACTGGGACATATAAAGGCCCACTGCCCCAAGAACCCCAACCGATTACAGTTCATTACACCACAATCACACCAAAGATCCCCAGGCCCAGATGCCTCTCAAATACCCTCAGAGCGAAGGGAAACCTTGAGAGTGGGCGGAAAGAAGGTTATCGCGTGGAGGGACACTGGGGCACAAGTGTCGACTATCCACCAATCCCTAGTGGACCCCAAACTCATCAACCCGGAGGCTCTGGTGACAATTCAACCCTTCATGTCACACTCTGTAACCTTGCCTACAGCCAAGTTACAGTACAAGGGCTGGTCAGGAATGTGGACTTTTGCAGTCTATGACAATTATCCCATCCCCATGCTGCTGGGGGAAGACTTGGCCAACCATGTGAAGCTAGCCAAGAGGGTGGGAATGGTCACCTGCAGCCAGGCTAAGCAAGCTTTCACACCCATCCCTGTTCCTGAGCCGTCCACCAGGGCCCCATCTGTGTTACCAGAGACCCAGACAGAGGTGGTGGAACCGGATCCCCTGCCAACGACTGCAACAGCCGTAGTGGATCCAATCCCAGAGACCCAGCCAAAGCCAGTCCCAGAACCGGAACTGGCAACACAACCAGCACCAGAACCATTGCCAGCACTGAGTACAGCGTTTGCAAAACCGTCTACAACTCCAACGCCAGAGGGCACCAGCGAGCCTGAACTGGCAGAAACAGTAGATAACTCTACCCAAGAGGCTCAGCCAGAGCCTGAAATACCACATAGTGCACCAGCGGACAGCGGTTCACCATCAACGGAAACAGCCCCAGTACCTGCATCGCTTCCAGAGGGACCAAGTCCAAGTCCACAGTCCAAGGAGGAACTGATGTCTCCAGCATCAAGGGAACAGTTCCAGGCCGAGCAGGAAGCAGATGACAGCCTTCAGAAAGCTTGGGCGGCGGCACGGAGCACCCCACCGCCTCTCAGCTCTTCTAACCGATCCCGGTTTGTTGTAGAACAAGGACTTTTATACAAGGAGACTCTTTCTGGTGGGCACCAGGAAGACTGGCATCCTCAAAGACAGTTGGTAGTTCCCACTAAGTATCGGGTAAAGCTCTTGAGCTTAGCCCATGATCATCCCAGTGGCCATTCTGGAGTGAACAGAACCAAAAACCGGTTGGGGAAGTCCTTCCACTGGGAGGGAATGGGCAAGGACGTTGCTAATTTTATGTCCGGTCTTGTGAGGCGTGCCAACGAGTGGGAAAGCCCCAAGACCAGGTCAAAGCCCCTCTCCAGCCACTACCCATAATTGAGGTCTCATTTCAGCAAGTAGCTGTGGATATTCTGGGTCCTTTCCCAAAGAAGACAGCCAGAGGAAAGCAGTACATATTGACTTTCATGGATTTTGCTACCCGATGGCCGGAAGCAGTACCCTTAAGCAACACCAGGGCTAAAAGTGTGTGCCAGGCATTAGCAGACATTTTTGCCAGGGTAGATTGGCCCTTTGACATCCTTACAGATTCGGGAACTAATTTCCTGGCAGGGACCATGAAAAACCTGTGGGAAGCTCATGGGGTGAATCACTTGGTTGCCACCCCTTACCACCATCAAACCAATGGCCTGGTGGAGAGGTTTAATGAAACTTTGGGGGCCATGATACGTAAATTCGTAAATGAACACTCCAATGATTGGGACCTAGTGTTACAGCAGTTGCTTTTTGCCTACAGGGCTGTACCACATCCCAATTTAGGGTTTTCACCATTTGAACTTGTGTATGGCCATGAGGTTAAGGGGCCATTACAGTTGGTGAAGCAGCAATGGGAGGGGTTTACGCCTTCTCCAGGAACGAACATTCTAGACTTTGTAAGCAACCTACAAAGCACCCTCCGACACTCTTTAGCCCTTGCTAAAGAAAACCTAAAGGATGCTCAGGAAGAGCAAAAGGCCTGGTATGATAAACATTCCAGAGAACAGTCCTTCAAAGTAGGAGACCAAGTCATGGTCTTAAAGGCGCTCCAGGCCCATAAAATGGAAGCGTCATAGGAAGGACCATTCACGGTCTAGGAGCGCCTAGGAGCTGTTAACTATCTCATAGCATCCCCCACCGCCAACATAAAGCCTAAGTTATACCATGTTAATTCTCTTAAGCCCTTTTATTCCAGAGAATTAAAGGTTTTCCAGTTTACAGCCCAGGAAACAGATGACACTGAGTGGCCTGAAGGTGTCTACTATGAAGAAAAAAGGGACGGTGGCATAGAAGAGGTGAACCTCTCCGCGACCCTTGGACGTCTGCAGCGACAGCAGATCAAGGAGCTGTGCACTAGCTTTGCGCCCATGTTCTCAGCCACCCCAGGACGGACCGAACGGGCATACCACTCCATTGACACAGGTAATGCTCACCCAATTAGAACCCCGCCCTACCGGGAGTCACCTCATGCCCAAACTGCTATAAAACAGGAGATCCAGGACATGCTACAAATGGGTATAATCCGCCCTTCTAACAGTGCATGGGCATCTCCAGTGGTTCTAGTTCCCAAACCAGATGGGGAAATACGCTTTTGCGTGGACTACCGTAAGCTAAATGCTGTAACTCATCCTGACAACTATCCAATGCCACGCACAGATGAGCTATTGGAGAAATTGGGACATGCCCAATTCATCTCTACCTTAGACTTAACCAAGGGATACTGGCAAGTACCACTAGATGAACCCGCCAAGGAAAGGTCAGCCTTCGTCACCCAGGCAGGGGTGTATGAATTTAATGTGCTCCCTTTCGGGCTGCGAAATGCACCCGCCACCTTCCAAAGACTTGTAGATGGTCTCCTAGCAGGATTGGGAGAATCTGCAGTTGCCTACCTCGATGATGTGGCAATTTTTTCTGATTCATGGGCAGAACACCTGGAGCACCTGGAAAAAGTCTTCGAGCGCATCAGGCAGGCAGGACTAACTGTTAAGGCTAAAAAGTGTCAAATAGGCCAAAACAGAGTGACTTACCTGGGGCACCAGGTGGGTCAAGGAACTATAAATCCCCTACAGGCCAAAGTGGATGCTATCCAAAAGTGGCTGGTTCCAAAGTCAAAGAAACAGGTCCAATCCTTCTTAGGCTTGGCCGGATATTATAGGCGATTTGTACCACACTACAGCCAAATCGCTGCCCCGCTGACAGACCTAACCAGAAAGAAACAGCCAAATGCAGTTCAGTGGACTGATGAGTGTCAAAAGGTCTTTAACCAGCTTAAGGAGACACTCATGTCTGACCCTGTGCTAAAGGCCCCAAACTTTGACAAACCGTTCCTAGTAACCACAGATGCGTCCGAGCGGGGTGTGGGAGCAGTTTTAATGCAGGAAGGACCGGATCAAAAATTCCATCCTGTCATGTTTCTCAGCAAGAAACTGTCTGAGAGGGAAAGCCACTGGTCAATCAGTGAAAAGGAATGCTACGCCATTGTGTACGCGTTGGAAAAGCTACGCCCATACGTTTGGGGATGGCGTTTCCAACTACAAACCGACCATGCTGTGCCATGCTTGTGGCTTCATACCACCAAGGGGAATAACAAAAAACTTCTTCGGTGGAGTTTAGCTCTCCAAGATTTTGATTTTGAAATACAACACATTTCAGGAGCTTCTAACAAAGTGGCTGATGCACTCTCCCGGGAAAGTTTCCCAGAATCAACTGGTTAAAAATTGTTCTTGGAATGTGGGACATATTGTTAGTTTTTATATAATCAGTAGTATGTCTAAAGGTGCATGTGTCTTATTAACTCTGTTTTCTCCTAGAGCTCCAGGAAGAAATCACAGCCAGTGTGGAACTGGCTGTCCAACACTATCTGTGATTTGGGGGGCGTCTCATAACTATAAAGGGAAGGGTAACAGCCCTCCTGTGTACAATACTATAAAATCCCTCCTGGCCAGAGACTCCAAAATCCTTTTACCTGTAAAGGGTTAAGAAGCTCAGGTAACCTGGCTGACACCTGAC